>NC_091385.1:13752186-13815526 GCF_038502225.1 Cherax quadricarinatus
CTGAGCTGCCCAGGGTGAACACAAGGTCCAATCTTGCTGGTTTATCCTCCCCTCTCACTCTGGTAGTGTCCTTAACATGTTGGTGCATGAGGTTTTCCAGCACGACGTCCAACTTCCTGGCTCTCCATGTTTCGGGACCCCCATGTGGCTACAGGTTTTCCCAGTCAATCTCCCTGTGGTTGAAATCCCCCATAACCAGCAACTTTGCTCTGCTGGAGAGAGCTCTTCTTGCCACTTCAGCAAGTGTGTCCACCATTGCTCTGTTACTCTCTTCATATTCCTCTCTTGGCCTCCTGCAGTTCTGTGGTGGATTATACACCACTGCAATGACCACTTTGTGTTCCCCAGACTGAAGTGTACCTGCTATGTAGTCTCTTTCTCCTGTCTCATCTATGCCTTCCATTTTCTCGAATTTCCATTTGTTTTTTACGAGCAGAGCAACCCCACCTCCCCCTCTGCCCCTTCTATCTTTCCTCATGATCTGGTATCCTGGTGGGAAGATTACGTTAAGAGACCATACAATAAGTGTCAGGGGCCCGAGACTGTTCAACTGCCTCCCAGCACACATAAGGGGGATTACCAACAGACCCCTGGCAGTCTTCAAGCTGGCACTGGACAAGCACCTAAAGTCAGTTCCTGATCAGCCGGGCTGTGGCTCGTACGTTGGTTTGTGTGCAGCCAGCAGCAACAGCCTGGTTGATCAGGCGCTGATCCACCAGAAGGCTTGGTCACAGACCGGGCCGCGGGGGCGTTGACCCCCGAAATTCTCTCCAGGTAAACTCCATGTATTGTCTCCATGAGTTTTGTTTCTGTAACTGCTATGATATCTGTGGACTTCTCATTGATTCTTTCTTGCCATTCCTCATGTTTATTCGTTAATCCATCTGCATTTGTGTACCAAACCTTCAACTTCTGTTCTAATACTGTAACTGTGGTGCGAGGGGTGGAGACAGAGGGATTGGTGTGTGATGGTTGGTTTGGATTGTTCAGTTGCCTTGGGGGTGTCATGGCTGGAGTCCTTCTGCAGGTGTTTCTAGGGGGTGTGTTTGTCCTTCCATTTGATCCTGGGTTATTCTGCTCTCCTTTTTCATTTCCTCCCATTTCTCCTTTCGTTTTTGAACTCTCTCTTTCATCGTCTTCCTTTCGTCCTGTGTTCTGTCTCGATCGAGGTACACACTCCGGAACTCCTGCTTGCCTCTCAGCCGTGCTTGCTCCTGCAGGATCATGGTTCGGGTTGATTCTGCCTTGAAAATTATTTTGAGAGGCCGATTCCTTTTATTTGTGAACCACCCAATTCTCCGAAAATTTGCCACCTGGGTCATGTCCCTCTCGCCTATCACCTTCATGATATCTTCAATGGCTTTTTTCTCCTCCTGCTTTCTTTCATCATAAGTTTCCCCTTTAGCTTCATCTAGCCCATAGACAAACACGGATCTCTCCCTTTCCACCTCCCACTGTGACTCCCATTGCATCCTCTGATGTGTTTTAGTTCCTTCCCATGGAGTGTTCTTTCCTTCAGTCCCTTTCCTAGTTATGGCCCCTATGCTTCTTGGTTTGAACTTCCTGCTCACCTGTTCCTGGCCCCCACAGCTATCTGGTAAGGTCCCTGCCCATGTCCTAGTTCCTTCAATGTCTTCCAACCTCTCATTCCGTTCTAATGTGCTCCTTGTCTTTGTTTTGGCCCCATGTGTGTTTTACAGGACCTCTGCATACAGTTTAGTTTCCATGCTTCCTTCAGACCTGTTGTCTGTGTCTGATGTAGCCATTGCCGATGCTACTTCTGTAATGTCTTTGTCTCTGTGCTGTTTCAGATGTCTCAGCTCCTCTTCTAATCTCTCTATCTTGATTTCTGCTGCTGTGGCCTGTTGCTTCCACCTTCTGCATTCTGCTGCTAACCTCTCTTCCATCTTCCTTTCCAGCTCATCTAGTCTCCTTCCCCAGTCTTCCTCCCTTTTTTTGAGCTCTACCTCCCATGCATCCCTCCCAGATTCGTCCTTCGAGCCCCTTGTCCTCATCCTGGTTCTAGGTTCCCCTGTTGCTCCACAGAAGGGGGGACGATGGTTAGGGGGAGGTGAATAGATGGTTAGGAGGAGAGGGGATTGATGGTTGTGAGGGAGGGGGAGGATGATTATTGGAGGGGTAGAGATAGTTGGGTGAGGTGGTTAGGGAAGGGGGAGAGGTGGTTAGGGGAGGGCTGGTACGTGTTTGTGTCAAGTGTTTGTGTCAAGTGGTGGAGGGTGTGTGCGTGTGTACTCACCTAGTTGTACTCACCTAGTTGAGGTTGCGGGGGTCGAGTCCGAGCTCCTGGCCCCACCTCTTCACTGATCGCTACTAGGTCACTCTCCCTGAGCCGTGAGCTTTATCATACCTCTGCTTAAAGCTATGTATGGATCCTGCCTCCACTACATCACTTCCCAAACTATTCCACTTACTGACTACTCTGTGGCTGAAGAAATACTTCCTAACATCCCTGTGATTCATCTGTGTCTTCAGCTTCCAACTGTGTCCCCTTGTTACTGTGTCCAATCTCTGGAACATCCTGTCTTTGTCCACCTTGTCAATTCCTCTCAGTATTTTGTATGTCGTTATCATGTCCCCCCTATCTCTCCTGTCCTCCAGTGTCGTCAGGTTGATTTCCCTTAACCTCTCCTCGTAGGACATACCTCTTAGCTCTGGGACTAGTCTTGTTGCAAACCTTTGCACTTTCTTTAGTTTCTTTACGTGCTTGGCTAGGTGTGGGTTCCAAACTGGTGCCGCATACTCCAATATGTGTGTGTGTGTGTGTGTGTGTGTGTGTGTGTGTGTGTGTGTGTGTGTGTGTGTGTGTGTGTGTGTGTGTGTGTGTGTGTATGTGTGTGTGAGTGTGTGTGTGTGTGTGTGTTTGTGTGTGTTTGTGTGTGTGTGTGTATGTGTTTATGTATGTGTGTGTGTGTGAATGTGTTTGTGTATGTGTGTGTGTGTGTGTGTGTGTGTGTGTGTGTGTGTGTGTGTGTGTGTGTGTGTGTGTGTGTGTGTGTGTGAGGGAGGGATGGTTAGGGGGGGGTTAGGTGGTGTGGTTGAAAGATCCGTCGTGTAGGCACAAATTTAGTCTCATTTATCTTTCCCAATTATGCTACACTCTCAACTTATTGCACTTTCTGGATTAACATATTAATTGTTGCTGGTTATTATCATTTTCCTTGTTCACATTCAGAGAGGACTTCCTAGCACTGCCCTACCCCTGTGTGCGTGTGTGCGTGTGTGTGAGAGAGTGTCTTGTGCGATGCAATGACTGGCCGCAACTTCTTGAGACCTGACACAACCCTCCTGGGATTTGACCCTCACACTGTCTTACAATGTTGCCCTTAAAAGCTTGTCCCACCTAGCTTATATTAAGTTACTCACCTTGTGTGTGTGTGTGTCTGGGTTTAAGTATCAATTATTGCTGGTTATTATCCTGTTCCATGTTCACATTGGGAGAGGACTTCCTAGCTTCCTGTGTGTGAGTACTCACCTATTTGTACTCACCTATTTGTGGTTGCAGGGGTCGAATCCTAGCTCCTGGCCCCGCCTCTTCACCGGTTGCTACTAGGCCCTCTCTCTCCCCGCTCCATGAGCTTTATCAAACCTCGTCTTAAAACTGTATATGGTTCCTGCCTCCACTACGTCATTTTCTAGGCTATTCCACTGCCTTACAACTCTATGACTGAAGAAATACTTCCTACTATCTCTCTGACTCATTTGTGTCTTCAACTTACAATTGTGGCCTCTTGTTTCTGTGTCCCCTCCCTGGAACATCCTGTCTTTGTCCACCTTGTCTATTCCACGCAGTATTTTATATGTCGTTATCATGTCTCCCCTGACCCTCCTGTCCGACAGTGTCGTCAGGCCGATTTCCCTTAATCTTTCTTCATAGGACATTCCCCTTAGCTCTGGAACTAACCTTGTCGCAAACCTTTGTACTTTCTCTAGTTTCTTGACGTGCTTTATCAAGTGCGAGTGTGTGTGTGTGTGTGTGTGTGTGTGTGTGTGTGTGTGTGTGTGTGTGGGTGTGTGTGAGGATGTGTGTGTGGGTGTGGGTTTGTGGGTGTGGGTGTATGGGTGTGGGTGTGTGTGTGGGTGTGTGTGTGCGTGTGTGTGTGGGTGTGCGTGCTTGTGTGTATGCATATATTTGTACGCTCGTGTGTGTGTGTGTGTGGGTGTGCGTGATTGTGTGTATGCATATATTTGTACGCTCGTGTGCATATGTCCGTGCGTGCGCCCTCGTGTGTGTGTATGTGCACGCGCTAGTGTGGGTGTATGATCCATGTAATATTTGTATTTATAACTCATTGCAATTGTGACCAGGTGTGGATGTATCAGTGGTTCATTACTTTGTAATTTGTTCATGACTGTAACCATGTATAGGAGTGAGGCTGATTCATTACCTCTGTAACTTGCCATGATTGTGACCAGATCTACCTGGAGTTCATTACCTTTGTAACTAGTTCAGCTATCATAACTTTGGGGTCCAGTCCCTGGACCCATTATGTACCTTTGTAATCTTTTGACTACCGCCCACAGGATGGGTATGGCGTGCATAATAAAGATATTAAACTAACCGTCCTTGTGGAATCCAGAAGGTTTCCCGGATACAGTTTAAGATCCTGTACCCCCCCCCCTCCATGCATCACGTTATTATGGGCATTAAAGAAATCAAGGTTGTCAGGTGATGAGTTTTGGGCAGCAAGATAGGGTGTTTAGCATATTCCCCCAATTCAGCATTTTGTAATCTGCCTCTGCACCTAATTACATCATCCTCTAAATACAGCCCCAGCTTTTCTATTATTGAACCTTTCACAATTTTCCTTCCATCATTAATTTAATCTCATCCCTGTAGGTTTCTTCTTGCACCCTCTGTAGCCAGTATTTCAGAGGATGGGGAAAATTATATGAGATATTCATCTTATAAATTTAAACACTAACCTTGTCACGTTAATCAGCTTGGGTAAGGAAGAATTCCTATTCATATCAATAACTAAGGAGTAATAAATTTGTTGAGTTAGGCATAAGAATTAACAACTTGGCGTTTACACTGCAAACTGAATTGTTTACAATCCTAATGGCGCTAAAGCTAACCTATGACACTGAGCTTGACTCAATCATCATTACTGATTCTATGTCATCATTGAAGGCTCTTGACTCATATAATGACTCCAACAACATGCTCATTGGAGAAGCCAGGTATAGATATTCAAAAATTAGGGACAAAAGAATTAATGTACAATTGCTATGGATCCCATCACACATTCGATTACTCCTTCATGATAAAGTTGATATGTTAGCGTGTTGATATGTTTGCGTGCAGCCAGCAGCAACAGCCTGGTTGATCAGGCTCTGATCCACCAGGAGGCCTGGTCTCAGACCGGGCCGCGGGGGCGTTGACCCCCGGAACTCTCTCCAGGTAAACTCCAGGTTAGCCAAGAAGAGTTCCCAAAAGGAGAATGTAGAATATAGCTTTGGTATAACTGTGTCTAGCATTAGGAATAATATTAGGAGAGAAGTAAATAATGAAAATGATTGTTATAGGAATGCAGTTAGAAGCCTGAGTAGATCTATAACCCACTATGATAGCATGAACATAGATAAGTATGTTTATGGAGCAACGTGCAATGTGAACAGACTGACTGATGTTGTAGTGGCCAGGCTTAGGCTTGGTTACAAGTACTTCTGGCAGTTTGTGAGACACACAGATGATGATCAAACTAAATGTAAATTATGTGATCAGGCATACGGTCACTCTCTTGAACACTATGTGCTTAATTGTCCACTTATTGAGGAATACAGAGACAGACAGTATAATAACCTATGTGACATGTCAAGATATCTTATTAATGAAAATAAGATACCAGATATACTAAGCAAATTTCCTAAATTTGCTTGTAACAGATAAGTGAACTATAGATATGTAGATATAAATCCATATGTATTCCTGTTAACCCATTGGGGCCTAGTTCCTAGGCCTTTTGTGTATCCATATGCTCTCGCGCTACCGTCCACAGGATGGATATGGGGTGCACAATAAACTAGCCACTTCAGTGGCAAAATCTAAGGAGGGACTACTGACTGGAGCGGTGCTCACCGTAATTTCGACAGGAGCAATATGTGCCTTTTGCACCGGCCAGTTAATTTTGTCCACCAGCCAACTTGGTCCTTTAAACCACGATAAAGCACTCACAAATTTTTCATAAGTCAAGCCTCGAGAAAAGAAGTCAGCCGGATTCTCGTCACCAGGAATATGATTAAAGGTTAACATATGCTGACCCAAACTGTTATATTTCTCTTGTATTTGATCGATTTCAGCGACTCTGTTTTGTACGTACACAATCTTACTGTTACCATTACGAATCCATTGTAAGGATACCTCATTATCAGACCAAATTACGGTGTCGCTGATATTTATCTCTCGCAATTTATTTCTTATATAATTGGCTAATTTGACACCTACATAAATGGCCGTTAATTCCAACTGAGGTAAGGTGCGTGATTTGATTGGAGCCACCTTAGCCTTAGACATAACAAGAGAAATGGCACTATTACATTGAAGGTAAGTGACTACTCCATATGCTAATTTCGAAGAATTGCAAAAAAATGTGGAGTACATTTTCTCCATCTTGACTGGCCACATTATGTGGGAACCCCAACATTGGTAATTTTACATATTCACCTATTAGTTCTTCCCACCTTTCAACAAATTCCTCAGGTAGGGTTTCATCCCAAGCACACTTAAGCTTCCATGCTTCTTGTATTAACAATTTTCCTCTTATTGTAAGTGTTGACACTAAGCCTAGTGGATCGATGCATTTTGAAACTTCCGCAAGTAAGACTCTCTTGGTTAATTTATTGGGCATGCTGTAGTTATTAAACTTTAACGATAACAAGTCTCTCTCTGTGTCCCAAGTCAGTCCCAGCACATTACTATATTTAGACACTTCAACTCCAGGGTTGTCTTTATTTATTTGAGCCCTTAAACTGGACGAATTACTGTTCCATTCCCTCAGGGGCATATTTGCACCTTGCATAATTTCATTAGCCCCTTCATATATGCTCATTAGTTCCTCTTCAGTAGGTGTCACCCCCAGGAAATTGTCCACATAAAATTGTTTGCCCATAACTCCACTCAGTGGACCACCCGTATGCTTAAGGTGTGCATTTATCATTGACTGGAGTAGGAACGGACTGGAGGTAGCACCAAACAATACACTCCTGAAGAGAAAAGTCTTCAGGGAACTAAGTGGGTCACTAGGATTCTGGGGCCATGAGAACCTTGTGCAATCCCGGTCAGCCTATTGCAGACCCACTCTCAGGAAAGCTTTACTTATGTCCGCCGTAAAGGCATAATTCTTGAGAGGCCGATTCCTTTTATTTGTGAACCACCCAATTCTCCGAAAATTTGCCACCTGGGTCATGTCCCTCTCGCCTATCACCTTCATGATATCTTCAATGGCTTTTTTCTCCTCCTGCTTTCTTTCATCATAAGTTTCCCCTTTAGCTTCATCTAGCCCATAGACAAACACGGATCTCTCCCTTTCCACCTCCCACTGTGACTCGCATTGCATCCTCTGATGTGTTTTAGTTCCTTCCCATGGAGTGTTCTTTCCTTCAGTCCCTTTCCTAGTTATGGCCCCTATGCTTCTTGGTTTGAACTTCCTGCTCACCTGTTCCTGGCCCCCACAGCTATCTGGTAAGGTCCCTGCCCATGTCCTAGTTCCTTCAATGTCTTCCAACCTCTCATTCCGTTCTAATGTGCTCCTTGTCTTTGTTTTGGCCCCATGTGTGTTTTACAGGACCTCTGCATACAGTTTAGTTTCCATGCTTCCTTCAGACCTGTTGTCTGTGTCTGATGTAGCCATTGCCGATGCTACTTCTGTAATGTCTTTGTCTCTGTGCTGTTTCAGATGTCTCAGCTCCTCTTCTAATCTCTCTATCTTGATTTCTGCTGCTGTGGCCTGTTGCTTCCACCTTCTGCATTCTGCTGCTAACCTCTCTTCCATCTTCCTTTCCAGCTCATCTAGTCTCCTTCCCCAGTCTTCCTCCCTTTTTTTGAGCTCTACCTCCCATGCATCCCTCCCAGATTCGTCCTTCGAGCCCCTTGTCCTCATCCTGGTTCTAGGTTCCCCTGTTGCTCCACAGAAGGGGGGACGATGGTTAGGGGGAGGTGAATAGATGGTTAGGAGGAGAGGGGATTGATGGTTGTGAGGGAGGGGGAGGATGATTATTGGAGGGGTAGAGATAGTTGGGTGAGGTGGTTAGGGAAGGGGGAGAGGTGGTTAGGGGAGGGCTGGTACGTGTTTGTGTCAAGTGTTTGTGTCAAGTGGTGGAGGGTGTGTGCGTGTGTACTCACCTAGTTGTACTCACCTAGTTGAGGTTGCGGGGGTCGAGTCCGAGCTCCTGGCCCCACCTCTTCACTGATCGCTACTAGGTCACTCTCCCTGAGCCGTGAGCTTTATCATACCTCTGCTTAAAGCTATGTATGGATCCTGCCTCCACTACATCACTTCCCAAACTATTCCACTTACTGACTACTCTGTGGCTGAAGAAATACTTCCTAACATCCCTGTGATTCATCTGTGTCTTCAGCTTCCAACTGTGTCCCCTTGTTACTGTGTCCAATCTCTGGAACATCCTGTCTTTGTCCACCTTGTCAATTCCTCTCAGTATTTTGTATGTCGTTATCATGTCCCCCCTATCTCTCCTGTCCTCCAGTGTCGTCAGGTTGATTTCCCTTAACCTCTCCTCGTAGGACATACCTCTTAGCTCTGGGACTAGTCTTGTTGCAAACCTTTGCACTTTCTTTAGTTTCTTTACGTGCTTGGCTAGGTGTGGGTTCCAAACTGGTGCCGCATACTCCAATATGTGTGTGTGTGTGTGTGTGTGTGTGTGTGTGTGTGTGTGTGTGTGTGTGTGTGTGTGTGTGTGTGTGTGTGTGTGTGTGTGTATGTGTGTGTGAGTGTGTGTGTGTGTGTGTGTTTGTGTGTGTTTGTGTGTGTGTGTGTATGTGTTTATGTATGTATGTGTGTGAATGTGTTTGTGTATGTGTGTGTGTGTGTGTGTGTGTGTGTGTGTGTGTGTGTGTGTGTGTGTGTGTGTGTGTGTGTGTGAGGGAGATAAGATAAAACCAATATTGCAAACTAGAAATACCGCAGGAAATAGCAAACAAGAGGACTCCAATAGCAATAGTGAGGATAAATTACCAAAAACAACTGGTGGGAGCTCCATTGTTGGTGCTAGGGAGGATAGAAGTAAGACAGGGAAACATGCACCAACAGGGAATACAGTCACAGAAACCCAAGGCAAGCGGAAACCAAGCCTGTGCACATACTATGCACTTGGTATCTGCTGGCATGGGAAATCTGGAAAAACAGATGGGACATGCAACTATGACCACCCTAGAAAATGCCATGCCCATATGAAAACAGGAAAATGCAAACTCCCTTCCTGTAAGCTTTTTCACCCTGAAATGTGTACCTCTTCAGTACAGGAAAGACTGTGCTATAACTTAAATTGCCAGGCATACCATCTAAAGGGGACAAAAAGATACAAAACATCCAGGCCATGGGAAAACCTGGGTAGCCACAGCCACTCAAGAGGGAGAGGTTTTTTAGTGCCAGGAAGGAAAAAAAACTGGCAGGAAATGGCAGAAATCGTACACCAAATCCAGTCATTCCTGGAGTGGAACCACAGTCGATGGCCTCCACTCCAAACCAACAGATACAGATACTAATGCCGGAAAAAAAATCCCCCCCCAGTACCAACAATACCACCAGTCCGATAACATTCTTCTTTGCAAATATACAGGGTCTAAAGCCAGCTACAAACAACAAAATACCTTTCATCCGTGGACTGCTTGCAGAGGCAAAGGCAATGTTCGCGGCTTTCACTGAGACCCACATAAAGGATCACTTGGACAACGAAGTATGGATCCCAGGTTACAACCTATACAGATGTGACAGAGTGAACAGGCAAAAGGGGGGGGTTGGCCTGTACATTGCAGAGTCACTTGTTTGCACAGAACTGCTTAATGCCTCAAATGACGTAGTGGAAGTTTTAGCAGTAAAGGTCGAGAACCAAAACCTAGTCATTGTGGTAGTCTACAAGCCTCCGGATGCAACATCCCAGCAATTCCAGGAACAGCTGTTAAAAATTGACCACTGTCTGGAAAATCTTCCAGCTCCTGCACCCAACATCTTGCTCCTGGGGGATTTCAACTTAAGGCACCTAAAATGGAGGAATATAGCAAATAATATTGTTGCAGTAATAACACCAGGAGGCAGCTCTGATGAAAACTCACACTCACACGAGCTTTTAAATCTCTGCACAAAATTCAATTTAAACCAGCAAATAATAGAGCCTACAAGACTGGAGAATACACTAGACCTCATCTTCACTAACAATGATGATCTGATAAGAAATGTCACCATATCAAAAACAATATACTCAGATCACAACATAATTGAGGTTCAGACATGTATGCATGGAGCCCCAGACCGACAAAATGAGACTAGTCACGAGGGAGCATTCACCAAATTCAACTTCAATAACAAAAACATAAAGTGGGACCAAGTAAACCAAGTCCTAACCGATATAAGCTGGGAAGATATACTAAGCAACACAGACCCAAACTTATGCCTAGAACAGATTAACTCGGTGGCACTCGATGTATGCACAAGGCTTATTCCTCTAAGAAAAAGGAGGAGTAGATGTAAAATAGAAAGAGACAGGCGCTCCCTTTACAGGCGACGGAAAAGAATAACAGAGCGGCTAAAAGAGGTCAATATATCTGAAATGCGCAGGGAGACACTGGTCAGAGAAATAGCAAGCATCGAACTTAAGCTAAAAGAATCCTTTAGGAGTCAGGAATCGCGGGAAGAACTAAAAGCCATAAATGAAATCGAAAGAAACCCAAAGTATTTCTTCTCCTATGCCAAATCAAAATCGAGAACAACGTCCAGTATTGGGCCCCTACTTAAACAAGATGGGTCCTACACAGATGACAGCAAGGAAATGAGTGAGCTACTCAAGTCCCAATATGACTCAGTTTTTAGCAAGCCGCTAACCAGACTGAGAGTCGAAGACCAAAATGAATTTTTTATGAGAGAGCCACAAAATTTGACTAACACAAGCCTATCCGATGTTATCCTGACGCCAAATGACTTCGAACAGGCGATAAATGACATGCCCATGCACTCTGCCCCAGGGCCAGACTCATGGAACTCTGTGTTCATCAAGAACTGCAAGAAGCCCCTATCACGAGCCTTTTCCATCCTATGGAGAGGGAGCATGGACACGGGGGTCGTCCCTCAGTTACTAAAAACAACAGACATAGCCCCACTCCACAAAGGGGGCAGTAAAGCAACAGCAAAGAACTACAGACCAATAGCACTAACATCCCATATCATAAAAATCTTTGAAAGGGTCCTAAGAAGCAAGATCACCACCCATCTAGAAACCCATCAGTTACACAACCCAGGGCAACATGGGTTTAGAACAGGTCGCTCCTGTCTGTCTCAACTACTGGATCACTACGACAAGGTCCTAAATGCACTAGAAGACAAAAAGAATGCAGATGTAATATATACAGACTTTGCAAAAGCCTTCGACAAGTGTGACCATGGCGTAATAGCGCACAAAATGCGCGCTAAAGGAATAACAGGAAAAGTCGGTCGATGGATCTATAATTTCCTCACTAACAGAACACAGAGAGTAGTCGTCAACAGAGTAAAGTCCGAGGCAGCTACGGTGAAAAGCTCTGTCCCACAAGGCACAGTACTAGCTCCCATCTTGTTCCTCATCCTCATATCCGACATAGACAAGGATGTCAGCCACAGCACCGTGTCTTCCTTTGCAGATGACACCCGAATCTGCATGACAGTGTCTTCCATTGCAGACACTGAAAGGCTCCAGGCGGACATCAACCAAATCTTTCAGTGGGCTGCAGAAAACAATATGAAGTTCAACGATGAGAAATTTCAATTACTCAGATATGGTAAACATGAGGAAATTAAATCTTCATCAGAGTACAAAACAAATTCTGGCCACAAAATAGAGCGAAACACCAACGTCAAAGACCTAGGAGTGATTATGTCGGAGGATCTCACCTTCAAGGACCATAACATTGTATCAATCGCATCTGCTAGAAAAATGACAGGATGGATAATGAGAACCTTCAAAACTAGGGAGGCCAAGCCCATGATGACACTCTTCAGGTCACTTGTTCTATCTAGGCTGGAATATTGCTGCACTCTAACAGCACCTTTCAAGGCAGGTGAAATTGCCGACCTAGAAAATGTACAGAGAACTTTCACGGCGCGCATAACGGAGATAAAACACCTCAATTACTGGGAGCGCTTGAGGTTTCTAAACCTGTATTCCCTGGAACGCAGGAGGGAGAGATACATGATTATATACACCTGGAAAATCCTAGAGGGACTAGTACCAAACTTGCACACGAAAATCACTCACTACGAAAGCAAAAGACTTGGCAGACGATGCACCATCCCCCCAATGAAAAGCAGGGGTGTCACTAGCACGTTAAGAGACCATACAATAAGTGTCAGGGGCCCGAGACTGTTCAACTGCCTCCCAGCACACATAAGGGGGATTACCAACAGACCCCTGGCAGTCTTCAAGCTGGCACTGGACAAGCAACTAAAGTCAGTTCCTGATCAGCCGGGCTGTGGCTCGTACGTTGGTTTGCGTGCAGCCAGCAGCAACAGCCTGGTTGATCAGGCGCTGATCCACCAGGAGGCCTGGTCACAGACCGGGCCGCGGGGGCGTTGACCCCCGAAACTCTCTCCAGGTAAACTCCAGGAGGGATGGTCAGGGGGGGTTAGGTGGTGTGGTTGAAAGATCCGTCGTGTAGGCACAAATTTAGTCTCATTTATTTTTCCCAATTATGCTACACTCTCAACTTATTGCACTTTCTGGATTAACATATTAATTGTTGCTGGTTATTATCATTTTCCTTGTTCACATTTAGGGAGGACTTCCTAGCTTCCTAAGTATTCTTACTGCTAATAACTACCGATAGTAACACTGCCCTACCCCTGTGTGCATGTGTGCGTGTGTGTGAGAGAGTGTCTTGTGCGATGCAATGACTGGCTGCAACTTCTTGAGACCTGACACAATCCTCCTGGGATTTGACCCTCGCACCGTCTTACAATGTTGCCCTTAAAAGCTTGTCCCACCTAGCTTATATTAAGTTACTCGCCTTGTGTGTGTGTGTGTGTGTCTGGGTTTAAGTATCAATTATTGCTGGTTATTATCCTGTTCCATGTTCACATTGGGAGAGGACTTCCTAGCTTCCTGTGTGTGAGTACTCACCTATTTGTACTCACCTATTTGTGGTTGCAGGGGTCGAATCCTAGCTCCTGGCCCCGCCTCTTCACCGGTTGCTACTAGGCCCTCTCTCTCCCCGCTCCATGAGCTTTATCAAACCTCGTCTTAAAACTGTATATGGTTCCTGCCTCCACTACGTCATTTTCTAGGCTATTCCACTGCCTTACAACTCTATGACTGAAGAAATACTTCCTACTATCTCTCTGACTCATTTGTGTCTTCAACTTACAATTGTGGCCTCTTGTTTCTGTGTCCCCTCCCTGGAACATCCTGTCTTTGTCCACCTTGTCTATTCCACGCAGTATTTTATATGTCGTTATCATGTCTCCCCTGACCCTCCTGTCCGACAGTGTCGTCAGGCCGATTTCCCTTAATCTTTCTTCATAGGACATTCCCCTTAGCTCTGGAACTAACCTTGTCGCAAACCTTTGTACTTTCTCTAGTTTCTTGACGTGCTTTATCAAGTGCGAGTGTGTGTGTGTGTGTGTGTGTGTGTGTGTGTGTGTGTGTGTGTGTGTGGGTGTGTGTGAGGATGTGTGTGTGGGTGTGGGTTTGTGGGTGTGGGTGTATGGGTGTGGGTGTGTGTGTGGGTGTGTGTGTGCGTGTGTGTGTGGGTGTGCGTGCTTGTGTGTATGCATATATTTGTACGCTCGTGTGTGTGTGTGTGTGGGTGTGCGTGATTGTGTGTATGCATATATTTGTACGCTCGTGTGCATATGTCCGTGCGTGCGCCCTCGTGTGTGTGTATGTGCACGCACTAGTGTGGGTGTATGATCCATGTAATATTTATATTTATAACTCATTGCAATTGTGACCAGGTGTGGATGTTTCAGTGGTTCATTACTTTGTAATTTGTTCATGACTGTAACCATGTATAGGAGTGAGGCTGATTCATTACCTCTGTAACTTGCCATGATTGTGACCAGATCTACCTGGAGTTCATTACCTTTGTAACTAGTTCAGCTATCATAACTTTGGGGTCCAGTCCCTGGACCCATTATGTACCTTTGTAATCTTTTGACTACCGCCCACAGGATGGGTATGGCGTGCATAATAAAGATATTAAACTAACCGTCCTTGTGGAATCCAGAAGGTTTCCCGGATACAGTTTAAGATCCTGTACCCCCCCCCTCCATGCATCACGTTATTATGGGCATTAAAGAAATCAAGGTTGTCAGGTGATGAGTTTTGGGCAGCAAGATAGGGTGTTTAGCATATTCCCCCAATTCAGCATTTTGTAATCTGCCTCTGCACCTAATTACATCATCCTCTAAATACAGCCCCAGCTTTTCTATTATTGAACCTTTCACAATTTTCCTTCCATCATTAATTTAATCTCATCCTTGTAGGTTTCTTCTTGCACCCTCTGTAGCCAGTATTTCAGAGGATGGGGAAAATTATATGAGATATTCATCTTATAAATTTAAACACTAACCTTGTCACGTTAATCAGCTTGGGTAAGGAAGAATTCCTATTCATATCAATGGCTAAGGAGTAATAAATTTGTTGAGTTATGCATAAGAATTAACAACTTGGCGTTTACACTGCAAACTGAATTGTTTGCAATCTTAATGGTGCTAAAGCTAACCTATGACACTGAGCTTGACTCAATCATCATTACTGATTCTATGTCATCATTGAAGGCTCTTGGCTCATATAATGACTCCAACAACATGCTCATTGGAGAAGCCAGGTATAGATATTCAAAAATTAGGGACAAAAGAATTAATGTACAATTGCTATGGATCCCATCACACATTCGATTACTCCTTCATGATAAAGTTGATATGTTAGCGTGTTGATATGTTTGCGTGCAGCCAGCAGCAACAGCCTGGTTGATCAGGCTCTGATCCACCAGGAGGCCTGGTCTCAGACCGGGCCGCGGGGGCGTTGACCCCCGGAACTCTCTCCAGGTAAACTCCAGGTTAGCCAAGAAGAGTTCCCAAAAGGAGAATGTAGAATATAGCTTTGGTATAACTGTGTCTAGCATTAGGAATAATATTAGGAGAGAAGTAAATAATGAAAATGATTGTTATAGGAATGCAGTTAGAAGCCTGAGTAGATCTATAACCCACTATGATAGCATGAACATAGATAAGTATGTTTATGGAGCAACGTGCAATGTGAACAGACTGACTGATGTTGTAGTGGCCAGGCTTAGGCTTGGTTACAAGTACTTCTGGCAGTTTGTGAGACACACAGATGATGATCAAACTAAATGTAAATTATGTGATCAGGCATACGGTCACTCTCTTGAACACTATGTGCTTAATTGTCCACTTATTGAGGAATACAGAGACAGACAGTATAATAACCTATGTGACATGTCAAGATATCTTATTAATGAAAATAAGATACCAGATATACTAAGCAAATTTCCTAAATTTGCTTGTAACAGATAAGTGAACTATAGATATGTAGATATAAATCCATATGTATTCCTGTTAACCCATTGGGGCCTAGTTCCTAGGCCTTTTGTGTATCCATATGCTCTCGCGCTACCGTCCACAGGATGGATATGGGGTGCACAATAAACTAGCCACTTCAGTGGCAAAATCTAAGGAGGGACTACTGACTGGAGCGGTGCTCACCGTAATTTCGACAGGAGCAATATGTGCCTTTTGCACCGGCCAGTTAATTTTGTCCACCAGCCAACTTGGTCCTTTAAACCACGATAAAGCACTCACAAATTTTTCATAAGTCAAGCCTCGAGAAAAGAAGTCAGCCGGATTCTCGTCACCAGGAATATGATTAAAGGTTAACATATGCTGACCCAAACTGTTATATTTCTCTTGTATTTGATCGATTTCAGCGACTCTGTTTTGTACGTACACAATCTTACTGTTACCATTACGAATCCATTGTAAGGATACCTCATTATCAGACCAAATTACGGTGTCGCTGATATTTATCTCTCGCAATTTATTTCTTATATAATTGGCTAATTTGACACCTACATAAATGGCCGTTAATTCCAACTGAGGTAAGGTGCGTGATTTGATTGGAGCCACCTTAGCCTTAGACATAACAAGAGAAATGGCACTATTACATTGAAGGTAAGTGACTACTCCATATGCTAATTTCGAAGAATTGCAAAAAAATGTGGAGTACATTTTCTCCATCTTGACTGGCCACATTATGTGGGAACCCCAACATTGGTAATTTTACATATTCACCTATTAGTTCTTCCCACCTTTCAACAAATTCCTCAGGTAGGGTTTCATCCCAAGCACACTTAAGCTTCCATGCTTCTTGTATTAACAATTTTCCTCTTATTGTAAGTGTTGACACTAAGCCTAGTGGATCGATGCATTTTGAAACTTCCGCAAGTAAGACTCTCTTGGTTAATTTATTGGGCATGCTGTAGTTATTAAACTTTAACGATAACAAGTCTCTCTCTGTGTCCCAAGTCAGTCCCAGCACATTACTATATTTAGACACTTCAACTCCAGGGTTGTCTTTATTTATTTGAGCCCTTAAACTGGACGAATTACTGTTCCATTCCCTCAGGGGCATATTTGCACCTTGCATAATTTCATTAGCCCCTTCATATATGCTCATTAGTTCCTCTTCAGTAGGTGTCACCCCCAGGAAATTGTCCACATAAAATTGTTTGCCCATAACTCCACTCAGTGGACCACCCGTATGCTTAAGGTGTGCATTTATCATTGACTGGAGTAGGAACGGACTGGAGGTAGCACCAAACAATACACTCCTGAAGAGAAAAGTCTTCAGGGAACTAAGTGGGTCACTAGGATTCTGGGGCCATGAGAACCTTGTGCAATCCCGGTCAGCCTATTGCAGACCCACTCTCAGGAAAGCTTTACTTATGTCCGCCGTAAAGGCATAATTCTTAACCCTGAAGTTTAATAATATGTCTCCCAGTTTTTCCATCAATGACGGACCTGTCATCAAACAGTCATTCAAACTAGGTACATTTTTGTTACTCCTGGCACTACAATTAAACACAATCCTCAGAGGAGTGATCTTAGAATCCTTCTTCACTCTGTGATTTGGCAAATAGTGACCATAAATCTGGGCTTGCTCTAGAGGTACCTCCTCTATGAATTTATTATTTAACTGCTCATTAATTATATCATCTTAAGCAGTCAACAGTTCTGGTGTCTTGCTCAGTTCGCGGAGCTGAGCCTTTAATTGTCCACACGCCATCCGGTAATTAGTTGGTAGGTCTGGATGGTTCAGCTTCCACGGGAGTCTCACCCAGTATTGTCCAGATTCAAATTTAACATCCTTCTGGTATTGTTCTTGAGTAAAGGAATCATCTGGACTTTCTTCATTTACATTGATCCCTCTGCTGTCCAATTCCCATAATTTATACACAGGTTCAACTTCATCCTCTACCTGGAGTTTACCTATTGAAGAATATTTACAGTGGGGTAATATTTCATGAGTAAGACACACAGTAACTGTATTTATGGCTTCCTCCAGTCATTCATTATCAGTACGAGGAAGCCTGCCATACATCACGTGACCTCCTGCGGTCCTTAGAAGGGTGACTCCGCATTTCTTTGTCATACCCTTTACAAAGGTGGCATAATAGTCACTACCTATCAAAATATCTATTGGCACCACAGAATCATTATTTACACCAGAAGGTGCCAAATTTACCTTACTTGAAAGCCTATCAGTAGCATTACCAAGCCCTATTGTAGATATTTTGTGAAAATTTGTGTGGACTGCCTCCAAGTGAGTCGCCTACCCTGGCAAACTGTTGACACCGAGCTCTGAGGTGGGTACCTCAGCCTCACAAGTGGCTTATAGGACAGATTTTCACAAATGATTGATGTTGCAAGAAACTCGCCTGCATGCACGTATAAAGGACTAACTTACTTGGTGTTGCAGCACATATCCTGATCTTCAACTTCCCTAAGCTTAGCCTTAGCCCCTTTGGACTTCCCCTTAGAAACCACGTGCAACCAGGAGCCTTAATTCCTGCAATATTCAATCGTTATTAGTGACCTGCCTGCACCTCAGAAATTCCTATATCCAAGAGGGTGTGTATCCCCTAGTACAACTATGCAGACATGTACACTAGCTTCTACATAGACAGAGACACTGGTACTTACTGGTCATGCACTCCCAGCTGCAACACAGGCCCACAGATCAACTCACTCACAAACTCCCCAGACACTGGCCAGAAATCTACTAGATAAAGTGGAGGTTTTGTCTTACTGTATGGGCCTGACAGAGAAGGTCATCTACGGTACATCGAGGTGCCTCTACCAGATTTCCCCAGGTCTCAAATGTGAAGACACGTGGGGGGCGCCATCTGCTGATCACGGCACGTCTTGTCCAGTTGGTGTTTGTCTTAAGAAGAACGAGCTGGTCTCCCTTCCAGACCCTCGTCTCTTCATTCAAAATAGGGCTGTCAGTTCTCCCTAGCTAACTTAACCTAGTGTCGGCCTATTACTACCTATGATAAGGTCTTAGGTCTACATTATTATTATCTACAGTTGCCTAAGTAAACCTAATATTAATATACTAATAATGAAACTACCTACTCCTTCCCTGAAGGGTAAATCTATAAATTAAATAAGCTTACCAACAATCCACACCAACTCGAGAGAATGCTTTGTTTTGGGTGTGGTATAAGGGCCACCCAGCTCAGCCATTCCATTACGGCCATGCCGGATCTGTCCTGTGGAACTTTAGGGACCAAATAAATTTCCACATATTTTCTCTGGGAGCCTATCCACAATTACGGCATTAATGCGTTTTCTCTCATTGCCCAGCCTGACAGTTAAATAAACAGTGTCGTATGACTGGGCCTTCTCATTCGAGAGAAAGCCAGATAACTTGAGTATAGCAGGCTCTCCCATTTGTACCTTCATCCCATTAAGGCAATTACGTTTTATGAAGGTACATTGTGATCCCTGATCCAGTAATGCTGTTGCAGTTTTGGATTTATGCCGTTTGTCATTAATCACCACATCCAACACAGGTAAAGCTACCTCAGCTAGGCCATCATTACCGACAATAGCTGCAATCTCTACGTTGGCTACTGTTGTGTCCGGGTTATTACCACTATCAGTACTTTTGTTACCATCATTAAAATTAGATCTGCCTTTACACATAGCTATGTGGTGTCTTCCCTTGTTACACTGATATTATGGTTCGAGTTAGCACGGCAATCTTTTACATTATGATTTCCTAGACACCTGATACATCTAGCAAGCTCTTCCAATCTTTCCGCTTTAACATCCCATGAATTATAGGCATTACAGTTCTTAGAGAAATGAGTACCGTTGCAGAAGATACAATCTCTCCTTTCTTTGCCTGACCTGTTATCAACTGGGCTACCCTTATTGTGGTACTTACTCCTCTTGCTTTGATGTGAAGAACCACTATTACTGGCCCCTGTCACTTGATATGTGCCTATGTAACCCCGTTTAGTAGGTGGCTTATGATTGACATTGGGATAAATTTTCCTTTTGTAGAACTTGACAGGTGCACTGGGGTCTGTAGACGTGGTATTCCTAGAGGTAATGGGTTGGCTGGTCTGCAGTTGGAAAATTAGCTCCTGCAGGCCTAGTCTTATTTCTTCCAATCCGAAGTAACCCTTGTGATATCTGTTAGATAGCCACTCTACTGTCTTGTGGTTCAATTTATTCTGAATCAAATTCAAATTCAAATTCAAATTCAAAGTTTATTCTCTATAAGGATTACAATGCTGAGTTTACAGAATTTGTTTATTGTGTGGTTTACATGTAGTAAAATAATAATTACAGAGTGTACCACTAGAACACCTAGCATGGCTAGGCATTTCGGGCAGACTTACATTAAATTTTAAGTTTAAAATATTACAAATTATGAGGTAAGTTGGTATTATTGGTATTAATACTAGTTTGTGAGTTTAGCAATGTGAATGCTTTTGTTTTGGCACTATACATAGTTTCAGTATTGGAGTATCACAGGCCAACTTACGACTAGTTAGGATTCAATATTTTAAGATTGAGATTGATATTTCCGTTTATGGTCAAATGGGTGAGTGAGTGTAAGTGTGAACCACCAGGTGGTATTCGTGTAATTAGTTGACAGGGTGTATTAGGGAGATAAGATGTTTTCTGATGGTAGTTTTGAAGGTGATGAATGTGTCTGCAGTTCTAGAGTTTTCAGGTAGGGTGTTCCAGATTTTAGGGCCTTTGACATACATTGAATTTTTGTAAAGGTTTAGTCGGACACGGGGAATGTCATAAAGATGTTTGTGTCTGGTGTTATGCCTGTGGGTTCTGTCACAACTATCAAGAAAGCATTTCAGGTCAAGGTTAATATTGGAATTTAAGGTCCTGTAGATGTAGATTGCACAGTAGTAAGTGTGGATGTACTGAACAGGGAGTAAGTTTAGATCTATGAAGAGTGGGGGGGGGGTTGCCAGGCATGGGATTTAGTGATTATTCTTACTGCGGCTTTTTGTTGGGTTATTATTGGCTTTAGGTGTGTTGCTGCAGTTGAACCCCAAGCACAAATAGCATAGGTGAGGTATGGATATATAAGTGAATGGTATAGTGTGAGAAGGGCAGTTTGTGGCACGTAGTATCGTATCTTGGAGAGGATCCCAACCGTTTTGGATACTTTTTGGTTATGTGTTGGATATGGGTGCTGAAATTCAGGTTGTTGTCGAGGTATAGGCCTAGGAATTTGCCCTCATTATGTCTGGCAATTAGAGTGTTGTCGATCTTAATGTTGATTTGCGCAACTCCTGCTCTGCTACCAAACATAATAGAGTAGGTTTTGTCAGTGTTAAGTGTAAGTTTATTGGCTGTCATCCAAGTCGATATTTTGATCAGCTCCTCGTTAACAATGGTGTTTAGGGTGGCAAGATTAGGGTGAGAGATGACATAAGTCGTGTCGGATGCAAAGAGAATGGGTTCAGGTGTTGAGATACGTTTGGAAGATCATTGATGTATATGAGGAAGAGCAGGGGACCAAGGACACTTCCCTGCGGAACTCCAGTATCAAGTGGCCGTGTTGTTGATGCTGTGTCTTTAATGGTGACATACTGATACCTATTAGTAAGGTAAGATTTGAAATACGCAAGTGCATGGCCTCTTATACCATAATGGTCAAGTTTGTGGAGTAGGATGTCGTGGTCTACTGTGTCAAAAGCTTTTCTTAGGTCAATAAAAATTTCTATTGGATATTTCTTATTTTCAAATGCTGTCTAAAGCAGATCTAGCATTTTTATGATTGCATCGTTAGTGCTTCTATTTTTCCTGAATCCAAATTGGCAGGGGTTGAGTATGTTTTGTGACGTTATAAATGAATATAGTCTCCTGTGCACGAGTTTCTCAAAGATTTTGGATAGCAATGGTAAGTTTGATATTGGCCTATAGTTGTTTAAATCTGTAGGGTCACCACCTTTATGTATTGGTGTAACCCTTGTCGTCTTGAGTAGTTTCGGGAAGGTGCTAGTTTCTAGTGACTTGTTAAAAAGTAATGAGAGCATGCGAAAGGACATGGACTGCTCGCTTGAACAATAATGGTGGGACATGAGACAGATTCCCTGAGTTATTTCTAAGTGACTTTATAATCTTGGTGACTTCCATGGGCTCAGTTGGTGCAAGATAGAAGGAATTTGGGAAATTCCCATCTAGGTAGTCCCCAGCATGGGCATTGGTACATGGGATTTTATTAGTGAGATTAGATCCTATGGTTGAGAAGAAGTCGTTTATCTTGTTAGCTGTGTCAGTGGGATGCAGTGGTGTTTCATTAGGTTTAGTTAGGACAATATTCTTGGTTCTTTTCAGTTTGTGGGTCCCTAGAATCTGAGAGAGTGTTTTCCAGGTCTTTTTTATATCTCCTCTTGTGTCAGTGAATCTACTGGAGTAGTATAGTTGTTTGGCTTTCTTTATTACTTTGGTGAGAACTGATGAATAGTGTTTAAGAATATCTTTGTGTACCAAGCCCTGTCTATATTGCTTTTCATATTGGTGTTTCTTATCAATGGATTTTAAAATGGTGCTGGTTAGCCATGGGCAACCAAGCTGTTTGTTTGTGATCTGTTTCGTTTTTATAGGAGAATGTTTGTTGAATAGTCTAAGTAATTTGTTAAGAAAAATGTCTGTCCAGTTATCAATACCATTGGCCTTGGAGAATTCTGTAGGCCAGTCAACAGTCTCTAGGTGAGCTGTGAACTTCCTTATTGAGGCCTCGTCATGGAGTCTAAATGAAACTTTGTTGTATTCAAGTGGTGGTTTACTAATGTTTGTCAAGAGGAAGGTAGGGTAATGGTCTCTAGTGCTATCTGTGATTGTCCCTGATATAAGGGGGGCTAGTATATTGGTCCATATGTGGTCTATTATGGTTGCACTTGTCTCAGTCAGCCTGGTTGGTTTAGTTATTTTTGGTATGAGAAGTGTGTTGTTCATATTGTTGATGAAATCAGTTACAGGCTGATCATTTAGTAGGCCAAGGTTGATGTTGAAGTCTCCGGCTAAGAGAAGGTGATGCTCATCAAGGCACTCGACAACCACTCTGCTCCCTCCAGATCATATTTATTACTCAAGGTCTTAAGAGTGCTTTCTAGTTTGATCCTAAATTGCTGTAAGCCGTTGCAGTTGTGATCTGGAGTCTTCAAACTAGCCAGAATAGCTACTAGATCCAGCCTACTTTGCTCCAAGTTACCATAAGTGACCTCCAACAAGTCAACTGCCTCACTATAGGAGTCATCTACATTTGGGAATGCTTGTATGAGAACATGCGCATCTCCCCTTACTTGTCCCTTTAAATAGCATAATTTGGTAACACTTGCAAGATCACTCCTATCATGTACGACTGCTTTAAAGGTAGACCAAAACTCCTCCCAGTTTTCTCCCGGATTAAACACAGGCATGCATAATTCTGGGAGTTTTGGTATACACCTCTGATTTTCCTTACTAGGTTGACCAGCAACATTGTTCACACCCTTTACCTTCTCCAAAGCCTTAGTTTTGCAGGACACAATGTTGTCCTCTACTTCATAATATTGATCCAGCAGCTGCTCTCTTTCAGCATCATTTGCACAATTCACCAGTAGATCTCTCTCACAGTCCTTATACCACAATTTATATGACTCATATCTATTTTCTAAGGCATCTAGGTGTAACTTTAATTCATCAGGGTTTACTGTTTCTTGTCCCATTAACTCCATACACTTGTTGTATGATTTAGTAACATGACCCTTCCGAGCTTGTAGTGACACTTTCTTTGCTTTGGCATCCATTGACTTGCCAGCCACACTAACTTTCTCAGACCCAGCCATGATTAGGGAATTAATAATCACCAATTATACAACTTAAGTAGACAACTTATGAGAGTAATTCTTTCACTTTACTCTTGTATAAATCCTAGCCACCCATGTGCTAGTAATTAATTGGGCTAATTATCATCCACCACACGACCGATTAAATTTGTGTACCCTATACCCACTTCCTTCAATCAGTCATTTAATTATTAAGTAATTAATTCAATTTATTTTTTCACTGATTGCATCCGGTTCAGGAAGGACCAGCGGGCAGATATGGAAAATTTTATAGGGGTATTACCTGTATGTACCTCAACATTATATGCATACGAGTAATCTCACTGGGAGACAACAACTATATTGTTTACCGTAGTCACCCCGTGTAGACATGTGAGAAAACTTAACCACCCCTGGTCACTGCAGGTGGCCTTTGACACTCACAATCTTATCCATATCTATCCAAGACCAGTATAAATTGGATAGCACCCACAAGTATGGCACTACTAATTAATTGTGGACTGTATAATTTATATTAGTTTAACTGAATGAAGGGGGGGGTAGGTTACACATGGATATATCCATCAAGGAAAAAACACTTGTATATAATACCACCACTTACCAGATATTCTCTGGTGGTCACTTGATGTAGCTGGATCACCCACAACCTATCCAATTACAACATACCTAACTGGCCAGTATTAGTCTGTTATAACTAGAAGGGTTACTTAACTGTGGGTGATTGATGCTCCTTATTTCCTCCATTCACCATCTCATTTCGATGTCCTGCAGGACGAGGTATCCGTTGGTTTGTCCCAGTTTAGAAGTCGTGACTCTATAAAACTTCACTATCCTCATGACAGGAACAACGAGGTCTAACGTGTTCACTCGGAGCAAGGCGACTTATTTCACTTCACGCATTCTCTTATCTTAGTGTTATTATCACTGATTACATTACAATTCACAAGATGATTTAATGTCTCATAATTATTATACACATTAGAGGTCACTCCATTAAGATCTGAGACTGATCAGTGAGGATTAGATCACGGGTATTTTCCCCTGGACACACACCATGGCCGCGCACCAGTCACCGCCCGTCCCGCCTTTATTCACTAATTTTACCACTTTATTACGGTGGTCCCATAAATCACATTCCCTCACTCTTCATCAGGAACAGTTATGACACGTCCTATTATGAAGTGAGGCCTATATTAATCCTTAGGCCGCAATTTCCTGGTCCCATGCTTTCCCAAGCCCTTAAGTCCATTCAAAATACTCCCACTCCCTGATGCCCTGAGTCGACCTGTTCCCACGCACATCTGTGCATGCGCATCGGGAACCCTGTTTGTTCTATTCCATTTTCAAATACATTTTGACATAAATCAACACATTAAACACTTATTAGGCACTATGGCTTTGGAAATTAAATAATTTCCACAGATATGTTCAATTACTCGATAAGGATCAACAAACTTTTGATCAAGCTTACGCATTGCAGACGTTTTGTTAAAGTTAGTCAGCATAACTCTCGAACCTACTTTGATTTTGGACGGCTTTGCTCGAGTCTTAGCAACTCTTGTAAAATCTGTTGTAGATTTATGAAGTGTTTCATGGTTTCTTCTAAAGACGCTTTGAGCTAAGCTGGTACGAGTTGCTATGAAATCATCAGGGTTGTAATTTGGTTTCAGATTAGAATATAGCAACTCATAAGGCAAACGTTTATCTACACCGTACAATGCGTAATGTGGAGTGTCACCTATTTACCTAGAGTTTACTTGGAGAGAGTTCTGGAGGGTCAACGCCCCCACGGCCCGGTCTGTGACCAGGCCTCCTGGTGGATTAGAGCCTGATCAACCAGGCTGTTACTGCTGGCTGCACACAAACCAACGTACGAGCCACAGCCTGGCTGGTCAGGTACCGACTTTAGGTGCTTATCCAGTGCCAGCTTGAAGACTGCCAGGGGTCTATTGGTAATCCCCCTTATGTATGCTGGGAGGCAGTCGAACAGTCTCGGGCCCCTGACACTTATTGTATGGTCTCTTAACGTACTAGTGACACCCCTGCTTTTCATTGGGGGGATGTTGCATCGTCTGCCAAGTCTTTTGCTTTTGTAGTGAGTGATTTTCGTGTGCAAGTTCAGTACTAGTCCCTCTAGGATTTTCCAGGTGTATATAATCATGTATCTCTCCCGCCTGTGTTCCAGGGAATAGAGGTTCAGGAACTTCAAGCGCTCCCAGTAATTGAGGTGTTTTATCTCCGTTATGCGTGCCATGAAGGTTCTCTCTACATTTTCTAGGTCAGCAAATTTCACCTGCCTTGAAAGGTGCTGTTAGTTATATGGAAACGTTGCAATCAGAATTTATAGCACACTGAGCATCAGGTATAACTTCATCCCAAGTTTCACTGTTGGGATTGATAGTGGCTCTTAAGACATCAAGTAATTTCTTATTGGTTTGTTCTGCTAACTCATTGCTTGCAGGATGATGAGGACCAATGGTGGATTTAGAGATCTTGTACAAGGTACACAATTACAGAATTCACCTCCATTATCTGTTACTAGGGACTTAGGGGTGGTATGCCTGCAGATAATGTGTTCTTTAAATGCTTTAGCTACTGTTTCTGCAGTCTTATCTGCAATAGGAACTAACTCACAATATCTGGTGAAATGGAATACCATAACACATAGATGTTTGTTGCCCTGGAGGGAAGATTGGAAATTAGGTAACAGATTTAGCACAACTCTTTCCCATGGTTCACTAGTAGATAGATACACTTGGATTGGATTAGGACCATTAGCATTACCTTTATGTTGCATGCAGACACTACATTTCTTAACATACTCAGAAATATCAATTGCCATACGAGGCCAAAAGTATTTCAATCTGGCTTGTTTTACTGAACGATCCATACCAGGGTATGCAATACCTGGTATGGATCGCGAACTAGCTGTAAGGTTACATTCACTAGTGGCTGTGGAATTATTAACTGTTATACCCTTCTGCTAGGAGTATCCAACTCGGCTGTTTGATACAGTAATTCTTGGTTCATGACAAAGTCACTGATGGGTGCTGGTGGCTTCACAGTCAGGATAAGATCTTCATGGAGCAGGAATCGAATCGCACCAGACCACATGGGATCTGTTTGTTGAGCATTCTTTACATCCTCAGCAGTAAAATGAGGGTCTGTAGTTACTATATTAACATGTCGCGATAAAGCATCTGCGACTACATTTGACATGCCAGGTAAGTGTTCAAAGGTAGGATTGAACTCTTGGATAATCAAGGTTTATCTGGCTAACCTTCCAGTAGGTTGTTTGTTCTAGAATAAAGGTATCAGTGGAGCATGGTCTGTCAAGACATGAACACATCAAGTCTTTTCAAGTGTGTTTCCATGTCTTTAGACATGACGATTACATCATCTAAGTACACCATAAGTACATTACCTACAAGACCTCTAAAGATATTAGTCATGAGCCTTGAGAACGTGATATGGGAGGATCGTAATCCAAAGGCCATATGGAGGAAGTGATAATGACCTGTAGGAGTGGAGAATGCAGTTAGCTCTTGGCTGTCCTCGTGAAGAGGGACTTGTCAAAACCCTTGTAACAAGTCCAGGGTCGAAAAGTCTTTGTTATCTCCGATGTTACGTAAACGATCACCAAGTACAGGAAGTGGGAAGCAATCTGGAATAGTTTTCGCATTTAACTTCCTAAAGTAAATCACTGGGCGCCAAGTACCATCCTTCTTAGGTACTAGGATCAAAGGCACATTCCAAGATGAATTGCTAGGTGCAATAACTCCATCATCAAGCATTTGATTTATCAATTCTTCTGCGACAGCAACTTGTGAATGAGGTATTCTGTAAGCAGGTACATAGATAGGTCTAGTACCAGGTTCAAGTGGGATACTTTGGGACAATAAGTTCGTTATACCCATCTTCTCACCTGGTAAGGCAACGGCTTTACGACGTTTGTTCAACAGAGTCAACAAATGCTTGACCTCGTCTGGGAAGTCAGTGGGAGCTACGTCTTTCTCCTCTACTAGTAGAATGGATTGATCCAGTGAAGTAGATGAGGTCTCCCCAGTAGAAATAGCACCGACCCACTGGTCAGGTGACAACTCATCCTCTACCTGAACAGGGTAAGGATAGTGAACAAGGTCAACAAGATTGGTATTTGCTCTGAGATGAACACTGTGACCAGAAGTGTTAGCTAGGAAGAAATGGATCTTACTATCTTTTACAACATGTAAGGATGGCTCAACAAATAAACCCTTTACTTTGCAGGAATCACTGTCAACTAGGGCGTTATCACCATCTGGAACACTAGGAACAACAACAGACACTCTAGTGAGGGCACTAGCTGTGACAGAAACGTCTTTCTGCAGACGGCATGTGACATCAACAAGAGATGGCATTACTAGTTGCAAGTAATCGTTTTCCAACAAGGCATCCCTTGTGGAGAAACTACTACTTGAATTAGCAGACATTGCAGGGATAGGCTCAGCACTCAAGGTAGTCAGAGCATCCTCGGACACTTGAGGTAGCTGGACACTATCTTGCAAGCCTGAAGTTGCAGGTGGAACACAGACAGGAGTGACAGGATCACCAGTGTCTGACAGCTTGGGTATACTACTGGAAAATGCACTGGCTTGTAAGGACTTAATCTGAACATCGTACTCTGTGGCAGTATGGCAGATCTCGGATCCAAGCTAGTATCCCCAAAATGGTACGATCAAGTTATCAATTTGGGCATGCCATTGATAAGGGTCGAGCACAATGGGAAAGTAATTTGGTCGACAACAAGGAAGGAAGCAGTAAAGTCTCTACCTTGAATAGAAAAGGTGAGGGAAGTCCGACCTCGGACACGCAGGTGAGAACCAGCTACTCCACTAAGGGAGGACACGTGAGTCGGTTCTACGAGAAGGACATGTCGTAACTGATTATCCCTAAACAAACTAGACCTGATAATATTGACTTGTGCACCAGAGTCCATGAACAAATGAACGGGCGCATTATGAACAGATGTCAGCATAGTTGCTGATCCCTGTGTTGTATAGCATATCATTATCATCCATGTGCTTTAGATTGGAGATCCCTAGGCCTGTGACTGTTTGTGTGATGTCACAGGATACAGCTTGATTGTGAGGCGAGCTAGCTACCTCGGCCTCAGTCGGCGTTTGACATAGGCAGTCACATGGCAAGACTGGGCTCCATCTCCCATCATCACAGTCTGACAATATATCGTTACCATCCAACAAGTGTGTCTACCTTCAACCCTCGATATCTCCATTTAAGAACCCCTACGATAAATAGTGGCAGCGGTGGGCCTGTAATTCTGATGATTACAGTGATTTCTGGAGATAAGTTTCTACCGAGCCGGCTGCCATCTTGTGAGTAGGCCTGCCAAGAAGGTTAACACCAGCCAGCTACCTCAGCCAGTTCCTCCTGCCCAAGCTCCTACCAGCTTCTACACCATTCACTGGTCAGTCTCTTTGTATTAGTGTTTATCTGCTTATTTGCATCACTCCCGAGGGGTTGTCCCGAGTTTGCAAAGTAAGCCAGCTACCAGTCTGTGGTGAGGGAGTCCAGTCCAGCCTAGCCTATTCCATCCAGTTTCTTTGCCTTCCAAGCCAGCTTTTTACCCCTGCTGTGCTCATCGTGAGAAGTTCTCAAGCTATTCTGTGTGAAGGGTTAAGATAAGCCAGCTAGCAACTAACCCAGGTGTCTTACCCCAGTACTCAAGCAAGCCATGTGAGTAGTCTTCATTGCTTGTGATTCAAGCTCCAAGCAATTCTGAGTGCTCTTTTTCATCCCTGTGGTGTTGTGGTATTTCGTGGGTGTATTTTAAGCCAACCAGCTTAGAATATCTTCGCGCCAGTGTGGTTGTCCTCAGTGAGACTTATGCCGTTCAACCCATAGGCCCACCCACCCACTCACCACGTGTCTCACCACCCCCGGTCTTAGCCCTGTTAAGCCCACCCACCCACCCACCCACTCGCCACGCGGCCTCAGATGCCTCACTTAGCCATTAACCCACTCACCAAACCTCTGCCAGTGTTTGGTACACTACGAAGGGTTATAGCACCATATTTTAAGGACCACATAGGGGGTCAAGAGCTAGAGTGTGTCTTCGACAATGGCGCCACTGTTGAAAGCCTCCTGTGTGAGTCTATCGTCTATTTTAGCACAAATTCTTCGAGTGTGGAGAGAAGTCAGTGATCGTAGTCAGCCACCAGTCTCCTCTACCCTCCACCTCCAACCTTCCACCATCTACCTCTTTCTACACCAAGTCGTTACAGCAATAATATTGTTCATAGAGACATTTGCGAGTGTTGAGACATTTCTTTTTGTGTTTCCAGTGATTTTTCTCTTAGTGTCATTCAGTGACTCTTGATCAGACTCAGTGTTTCTTGTATACTGATTGCAATAATTTGATAATCTCCTTAATTCAGTGTTAATTTCCATGCATTTTCTTATGTCTGTTGTGTTGTGTTTCTTTTATACACTTGAAGTAAGTACCTAGTGTTTTTCCTTTGTTGTGTGTGCAACATATGAGCAGTATAGAACTTGTGTTTGCACTTCAGAATCACCTAGTGTTCTCAGTATTCCAGTGAATTAATTCAGTAATTTATTTAGTTGTATCCTGCATCACAACTCAGTGTTGTCTGTTGCATTTTTTTCCCTAGTATTTGTGTATTCTTGTTTTGTCCTGTGTGTTGAACATTCTTGTCTTCATATTCTTTTCATTTAGCCAATGTCTAATTTGTCTTATTTCCACAGACAATAGTGCCATTATTTTGTGCAAGCAAGGAATCATTATTATCAAAGTTTTCACACATCAAGTTTCATTGCAAGAAAATTCTAGTATTGTGTTTATGTTGATGTGTTGTGTTCTGCATCACTGTAAGTGTTCAAACTTTTTTTGTTCTGTGTTTTAGCACCTATTATTTTTCATGTTTCATTGAACAAATTCACTTTTAGTGCAATTTTTAAGTTCTTCTTTTAGAGTAAATTGTTCTTTTACTTGTTAAGTAATGTTTAAGTTGTAGTTAAGAGTTAAAGTGTTCATTCCTTGATATACATGTATTTCTTTTCTTGTGTGTGTAATAATTTTTATTATTGCACATTGACTCATTTTGCAATAATTCTTGTGCAAATTTTGTGTTGTCTTTAAAATTTTTCTTGCAGAAATTTTATGCAGTGTTGTGCAATACTTTTTGATTAGCAATTGTTATTTGCAATATTGCTACAGTTATTTCAGTGCAGTTTCATATGCTCTGTTCTGTGCATAATATTTTATTCTTTGTGTGCCATTTTATTTTATTTCAGCGAATTGTGTCCCAGTTTTTTTTGTACAAGTTTTATTGAGTCCAATTTAAAAATTTTTTTTGATTGATTTATCATTTTATTGTGTATTTCCCTATTGCATTGAAAGTAAAGACAACTCACTGTGCCATTCATTCAATTTAAAGTAAAATTGAGCAAATCAGATTTGAGTAAAGTACAAGTTCTCTTGATTTTCAAAGTGTTGTTTGTTAAGTTGAGTATTTTTCTTGTGTGAGTTCTTTGCTTACTGTGTGACCTGTCAATTTTTAATTACTTATGCAGAATAGTTAAGCATTTCCTTCCCATTTAAGCTTACTGTGTCATTCTCTCTATTTTTCTTGCCTTAAGTCCTTGAGTAAGTTCCGTGAGAACATGTCCCAGTTTCTTTTGAATGTTCATTTAGTTTATCATCCCAGTCAGTTAATATGAATCAGTCCACAGTACCAACATTCCCTTACTGACTGAAAGACAATACCTAGCCCTTGAGCAATGTGTTTGTTCTCACAGCTTGTATCTGAGATTTGTCAAAGTGCTGCAAAATGTGAAGTTCAGATTAAGTTCCTATAGATCCGTGAATTACTTATTAACATAGCCGAGCGGTCAGGCACTAGTAATACTGTCACTCCTGTCTGGACTCCAGCCACAATATCGTGCACGCAGGATAGTGCTGAGACTACTATCCTTCCGATGGCGACTTGTTCAAGTAGTCGTTCCTTCCCAGGGGACGCTTTGCTGATGCCACAAACCGTTGCAGAAAGACGTTTCTGTGGCTAGTGTGCTCACTTGAGTGTTGTTGTTGTCCATTGTGTTTCAGATTGTGATCCCATCCTAGTTGACAGTAATCAGTGCATTGTAAGAAGTTATTTCTCGAGTAACTTTCACGTGTTGCCAACGTTTGTAATTGTAGTTTCTTTATAGCTGATACCTCATGTCACTGTGTGCGACTCAGATTGAATATCAGCATTGTTGACCGTGTTCATTTATTTTCAACTGTGCTTGCAGTTTGAGATAGTAGATTCGTTCTCCCTTGCTCATATTGTGTGTTACAGCGTTACTTTTTTCAACCGGGGAGAGTCATCCACTCCACCGAGTTTGTTCATTCCTCCAGTAAGAAAGAACCGATCCCTTGTGTTCTGGTGATTCGATTCCTGCTCCAGGAAGATCTTATGCTGACTGTGAAGCCACCAGCACCCATTAGTGAGCCAAGAATTACTGTATCGAATAGTCGAGTTGTGTACTCCTAGCAGAAGTTAATAATTCCACAGTCACTAGTGAATGTAGCTGTATCTTTTGTAGATACTCATTCAGATCTCCCTCAGTCAAGGAATGTGTTAGCCATTGCAGAGGAATTCGATCCTCCCAGAGATGATAACCATTCTGCATACGTAAACCTTACCCTCGCAGAATTGGGTTTAAATGTAAACAGCCTGCATAATTAGATGCTCGAGGTAAATGAAACCGTCAACTGTGTGTTTTGTTATTAGCTGATGAGTTTGTCAGAAATTTTCGTGTTCACGTTCCCTCCGAATTCTGAGAATTTAGCAATAGTCTGTGCGCACCAGATGCCTTGCTGTTAATTTCACCTTGTATATATAAATATTTATTCTTCCTCAGAATCCGTAGATTGCATGAATACAGATCGATCAATCAATTCCATCCATATTGTACAATGATTTGTTCTTATAGTTTGTAATGCATTACGTTAAAAATCATTATGTTAAAAGTGATTACGTTAACACCCATTACGTAAAATTCATTTTGTTAACATCCATTATGATACCATCCATTAGTTCTAAGTTATATATGAATTTGTTATTGTATAGAATCAGCCCAGAACCACCTGCCTGTTCAGCCTATAGATAGTAGTGTATGTCGAGACGACATATGTAACATGGCCGAGCTGTCAGCATAGTTGCTGATCCCTGTGTTTTATAGCCTATCAGTATCATCCATGTGCTTTAGATAGGAGATCCCTAGGCCTGTGACTGTGTGACGTCACGGGATACAGCTTGAGTGTGAGGCGAGCTAGCTACCTCGGCCTCAGTCGGCGTTTGACATAGGCAGTGACACGGCAAGGTTGGGCTCTATCTCCCATCATCACAGTCTGACAATATATCGTTACCATCCAACAAGTGTGTCTACCTTCAACCCTCGATATCTCCATTTAAGAACCCCTACGATACAGATGCTTACACTATAGGGCCTATCGTTGCATTGGAAGTTATGTGCAAACAAAAAGGTGGATTGTCATCAGAAAAGATTTGTTCCACTTCATCACCAAAATCATCTACGTCAGAGACATGTGAAGCAACATCATCAGCAGGATTGTCATTCTCGAGATTGCATAAGGCTTCAAAGGAATTGTGAACATGGATGGTGTACTCACAATCACCTACTGTCACCATGGGACGGTTTGACTGGGGCGCTCGAATTCCCCCGAATTGGAAGAAGCCTGGTTCTGGTAAGTCTGAGAACCACGACGTCTGTTTTCTCTCCTGGTTCTGCGGTTGGAACAGCCACAGAAAGATCTAGAGTACTGAATGTTGTAGAGAGCATTGCACTCAGATGTATCATGTCCATGTATTCTATGATAAGTACAGTAGGGAAGATCTGACTGGGACTCATCATCAGTATCACGCCTCTTAGGGTGACTATCAGGACAATTAACTGCAATATGGCCACGGAAACCACAGTTGTAACAAGTCCGCTGACTATGGTTACTGAATGTACTATGAATACTACGAGGTTTATAATGACTCTGTACACTGGTCCTTGGTGATCGCTGCCATGGTTGACGACCACGATTTGTCGCTGTGGCGCAAACAAAAGGTGGTGCAGACTGAGGCATAGGTGTGAAATTACTTTTGATACATGGGAAAGTACCCTGGGGGCACAAGGAACCTACATGATTTAGGTCTGTAAGTGGTTCCATCGTCACAGTTGGAGGATTAGCCTCATAAGCACACACGGAAGCAGGCGGCATTAGTTCTTTGATTGCTCCAAAAGCTGCTATTTTAGCAAACGATGCTGTGGATGGTTTATCCTCGTCAGGGACAAAAGCTGAGGACTGGACATCATTGATAAGTGATGATAAAAATTTATCTAATCTAACAGCAAATGCACTCAATGATTCATTAGTCATGGGTGTAGCATTCACGAGTTCCCGAAGAACGACATATGGATCAGCTGTTTTTACTGGTACGAGGAAAGAACGAATCAGTTCCTCATATTGTGACCACTTAGTAAGATTCCTGAAGTCTCGCATTTCAAGGAGATCAACAACGTGAACAGCAGCAGGGGATCGATGAAAAGCTTCTTTCGCAAGTCTGATAAGACTTCACTCTGAAGGAGGACCGTCAACTAGAGCATTAACACGAGAACGAATGGCAGTAAATCATGCTTCAAGACTATGTACATGGCCATTGAATAAAGGTAAGACATCAAGGGAATCACGAGTAAAACTATAGTATCTCAGTGTCTAGGTTGGTCTGTCAGTCGCTAAGGAACTGTGAGGACTGATGACAGGAGCAGCAGTAGCCTGAGAGGTCTGAGTGTCGACATTCACTAAAGTATCACTTGACGGTATGTGAGACATAATGGCAAAGAAGTTGTACAAAAACAAATAAGACAAAAATAATGAATAATAAAACCGACACAAAATGCTAAAATTGAAATAAAAGAGATGCAACTAATTCTGCAGAAGTAATAAAAAAAATGTGTAAGATACACTGCAGGAGGAAGAACAACTCAGTGTGATGGACTGCTGGCCAAGATAAAGAAACAATGTAAGGGACTGCTGGCCAAGATAAAGAAACAATGTAAGGGACTGCTGGACAAGATAAAGAAACAATGTAAGGGACTGCTGGACAAGATAAAGAAACAATGTAAGGGACTGCTGGACAAGATAAAGAAACAATGTAAGGGACTGCTGGACAAGATAAAGAAACAATGTAAGGGACTGCTGGACAAGATAAAGAAACAATGTAAGGGACTGCTGGCCAAGATCAAGAAACAATGTGAGGGACTGCTGGACAAGCTCAATAAACAATGTAAGGGACTGCTGGACAAGATAAAGAAACAATGTAAGGGACTGCTGGCCAAGATAAAGAAACAATGTAAGGGACTGCTGGACAAGATAAAGAAACAATGCAAGGGACTGCTGGCCAAGATAAAGAAACAATGTAAGGGACTGCTGGACAAGATAAAGAAACAATGTAAGGGACTGCTGGACAAGATAAAGAAACAATGTAAGGGACTGCTGGACAAGATAAAGAAACAATGTAAGGGACTGCTGGACAAGATAAAGAAACAATGTAAGGGACTGCTGGACAAGATAAAGAAACAATGTAAGGGACTGCTGGCCAAGATCAAGAAACAATGTGAGGGACTGCTGGACAAGCTCAATAAACAATGTAAGGGACTGCTGGACAAGATAAAGAAACAATGTAAGGGACTGCTGGCCAAGATAAAGAAACAATGTAAGGGACTGCTGGACAAGATAAAGAAACAATGTAAGGGACTGCTGGCCAAGATAAAGAAACAATGTAAGGGACTGCTGGACAAGATAAAGAAACAATGTAAGGGACTGCTGGCCAAGATCAAGAAACAATGTAAGGGACTGCTGGCCAAGATCAAGAAACAATGTAAGGGACTGCTGGCCAAGATCAAGAAACAATGTAAGGGACTGCTGGCCAAGATCAAGAAACAATGTAAGGGACTGCTGGACAAGATAAAGAAACAATGCAAGGGACTGCTGGCCAAGATAAAGAAACAATGTAAGGGACTGCTGGACAAGATAAAGAAACAATGTAAGGGACTGCTGGACAAGATAAAGAAACAATGTAAGGGACTGCTGGACAAGATAAAGAAACAATGTAAGGGACTGCTGGACAAGATAAAGAAACAATGTAAGGGACTGCAGGCCAAGATAAAGCCGGGAGAATACCGGCGAATAAAAAAAAAAAAAAGATAAAAAAAATACATTGAAATTTACAAGTAAAAATATTACTGGAGACTGAATTAAATGCAAAATGAGTTGTCTTTACTCTTGCTAATAAAGAAATTAACTAATAAAACTGTAAATTAATGTAAAAAGTATAAAATAAAATCACTAAATTGTATGTAACGAGAGATAACTGGGAAATTTAAATATTTTCTAAGAATACATAAACAAAATTAAAATATAATACAAAGACAACATCAGGAAAAAATAATAAAATGAAAAACAAGACTCAAACAATAATGAACTGAGAATAATAATGTATAAAAATATTAATAAAAGAAAATAATTCACTGCAGAACAAGTGCAACAAAATAATTCACTGCAGAACAAGTGCAACAAAATAATTCACTGCAGAACAAGTGCAACAAAATAATTCACTGCAGAACAAGTGCAACAAAATAATTCACTGCAGAACAAGTGCAACAAAATAATTCACTGCAGAACAAGTGCAACAAAATAATTCACTGCAGAACAAGTGCAACAAAATAATTCACTGCACAACAAGTGCAACAAAATAATTCACTGCACAACAAGTGCAACAAAATAATTCACTGCAGAACAAGTGCAACAAAATAATTCACTGCAGAACAAGTGCAACAAAATAATTCACTGCAGAACAAGTGCAACAAAATAATTCACTGCAGTACAAGTGCAACAAAATAATTCACTGCAGAACAAGTGCAACAAAATAATTCACTGCAGAACAAGTGCAACAAAATAATTCACTGCAGAACAAGTGCAACAAAATAATTTACTGCAGAACAAGTGCAACAAAATAATTCACTGCAGAACAAGTGCAACAAAATAATTCACTGCAGAACAAGTGCAACAAAATAATTCACTGCAGAACAAGTGCAACAAAATAATTCACTGCAGAACAAGTGCAACAAAATAATTCACTGCAGAACAAGTGCAACAAAATAATTCACTGCAGAACAAGTGCAACAAAATAATTTACTGCAGAACAAGTGCAACAAAATAATTCACTGCAGAACAAGTGCAACAAAATAATTTACTGCAGAACAAGTGCAACAAAATAATTCACTGTAGAACAAGTGCAACAAAATAATTTACTGCAGAACAAGTGCAACAAAATAATTCACTGCAGAACAAGTGCAACAAAATAATTTACTGCAGAACAAGTGCAAGAAAATAATTCACTGTAGAACAAGTGCAACAAAATAATTCACTGCAGAACAAGTGCAACAAAATAATTCACTGCAGAACAAGTGCAACAAAATAATTCACTGCAGAACAAGTGCAACAAAATAATTTACTGCAGAACAAGTGCAACAAAATAATTCACTGCAGAACAAGTGCAACAAAATAATTCACTGCAGAACAAGTGCAACAAAATAATTTACTGCAGAACAAGTGCAACAAAATAATTCACTGCAGAACAAGTGCAACAAAATAATTCACTGCAGAACAAGTGCAACAAAATAATTTACTGCAGAACAAGTGCAACAAAATAATTCACTGCAGAACAAGTGCAACAAAATAATTTACTGCAGAACAAGTGCAACAAAATAATTCACTGCAGAACAAGTGCAACAAAATAATTCACTGCAGAACAAGTGCAACAAAATAATTCACTGCAGAATAAGTGCAACAAAATAATTCACTGCAGAACAAGTGCAACAAAATAATTCACTGCAGAACAAGTGCAACAAAATAATTCACTGCAGAACAAGTGCAACAAAATAAGGTGTAGAAATAATCAATGTAGCAATAAAGTTACACTGGGAAAATGTAGGTTAAATAATAAAATAAAAATATGAAGGACTGAACACTTTAACTCTTAATTGTAAATTAGACAAAACAATTTACTCAGAGTAAAGAAAACACTTTACGTTAAAAAGAAATTGAAATTACACTAAGAGTGAATTTGTTCAAAGAAATAAGAAAAATATGAATAAAATAAAACAAGAAACAAAACTGGAAGTGCAACACTTACAAGTGGCGGGGCACACAACACTTACAAGTGGCGGGGCACACAACACTTACAAGTGGCTGGGCACACAACACTTACAAGTGGCGGGGCACACAACACTTACAAGTGGTGGGGCACACAACACTTACAAGTGGCGGGGCACACAACACTTACAAGTGGCGGGGCACACAACACTTACAAGTGGCAGGGCACACAACACTTACAAGTGGCGGGGCACACAACACTTACAAGTGGTGGGGCACACAACACTTACAAGTGGCGGGGCACACAACACTTACAAGTGGCGGGGCACACAACACTTACAAGTGGCGGCACACAACACTTACAAGTGGCGGCACACAGCACTTACAAGTGGTAGGGCATGCAACACTTAAAAGCGGCGGGGCACACAACACTTACAAGTGGCGGGGCACACAACACTTACAAGTGGCGGCACACAACACTTACAAGTGGCGGCACACAACACTTACAAGTGGTGGGGCACGCAACACTTAAAAGTGGCGGGGCACACAACACTTACAAGTTGCAGGGCACACAACACTTATAAGTGGCGGGGCACACAACACTTACAAGTGGCAGGGCACACAACGCTTACAAGTGGTGGGGCACACAACACTTATAAGTGGCAGGGCACACAACACTTACAAGTGGCGGGGCACACAACACTTACAAGTGGCGGGGCACACAACACTTACAAGTGGCAGGGCACACAACACTTACAAGTGGCGGTGCACACAACACTTACAAGTGGCAGAGCACACAACACTTACAAGTGGCGGGGCACACAACACTTACAAGTGGCAGGGCACACAACGCTTACACGTGGCGGGGCACACAACACTTACAAGTGGCGGGGCACACAACACTTACAAGTGGAAGGGCACACAACACTTACAAGTGGCGGGGCACACAACACTTTAAAGTGGCGGGGCACACAACACTTAAAAGTGGCGGGACACACAACACTTACAAGTGGCGGGGCACACAACACTTACAAGTGGCGGGGCACACAACACTTACAAGTGGCGGGGCACACAACACTTACAAGTGGCGGGGCACACAACACTTACAAGTGGCGGGGCACACAACACTTACAAGTGGCAGGGCACACAACACTTACAAGTGGCGGGGCACACAACACTTACAGGTGGCAGGGCACACAACACTTACAAGTGGCGGGGCACACAACACTTACAAGTGGCAGCACACAACACTTACAAGTGGCGGCACACAACACTTACAAGTTGCGGCACACAACACTTACAAGTGGTGGGGCACGCAACACTTAAAAGTGGCTTACAAGTGGCGGGGCACACAACACTTACAAGTGGCGGCACACAACACTTACAAGTTGCGGCACACAACACTTACAAGTAGTGGGGCACGCAACACTTAAAAGTGGCGAGGCACACAACACTTACAAGTGGCGGCACACAACACTTACAAGTGGCGGCACACAACACTTACAAGTGGTGGGGCACGCACTACTTAAAAGTGGCGGGGCACACAAAGCTTACAAGTGGCGGGGCACACAACACTTACAAGTTGCGGGGCACACAACACTTACAAGTGGCGGGGCACACAACACTTACAAGTGGCAGGGCACACAACACTTACAAGTTGCGGGGCACACAACAGTTACAAGTGGCTTGGCACACAACACTTACAAGTGGCGTGGCACACAACACTTATAAGTGGCGGACCATGCAACACTTACAATGGTGGGGCACACAACACTTACAAGTGGCGGGGCACACAACACTTACAAGTGGCAGGGCACACAACACTTACAAGTGGCGGTGCACACAACACTTACAAGTGGCAGGGCACACAACACTTACAAGTGGCAGGGCACACAACACTTACAAGTGACAGAGCACACAACACTTACAAGTGGCGGGGCACACAGCACTTGCAAGTGGCGGGGCACACAACACTTACAAGTGGCATGGCACACAACACTTACAAGTGGCAGGGCACACAACACTTACAAGTGGCGGGGTACACAACACTTACAAGTGGCAGGGCACACAACACTTGCAAGTGGCAGGGCACACAACACTTACAAGTGGCGGGGTACACAACACTTACAAGTGACAGGGCACACAACACTTGCAAGTGGCAGGGCACACAACACTTACAAGTGGCAGGGCACACAACACTAACAAGTGGCGGGGCACACAACACTTACAAGTGGCGGGGCACACAACACTTACAAGTGCGGGGCACACAACACTTACAAGTGGCTTGGCACACAACACTTACAAGTGGCGGGGCACACAACACTTACAAGTGGCGGCACACAATACTTACAAGTGGTGGGGCACGCAATACTTAAAAGTGGCGGGGCACACAACACTTACAAGTGGCGGGGCACACAACACTTACAAGTTGCAGGGCACACAACACTTACAAGTGGCAGGGCACACAACACTTACAAGTGGCGGGGCACACAACACTTACAAGTTGCGGGGCACACAACACTTACAAGTGGCTTGGCACACAACACTTACAAGTGGCGTGGCACACAACACTTACAAGTGGCGGGGCACACAACACTTACAAGTGGCAGGGCACACAACACTTACAAGTGGCGGTGCAGACAACACTTACAAGTGGCAGGGCACACAACACTTACAAGTGGCAGGGCACACAAGACTTACAAGTGACAGGGCACACAACACTTACAAGTGCGGAGCACACAACACTTACAAGTGACAGGGCACACAACACTTACAAGTGGCGGTGCACACAACACTTACAAGTGGCAGGGCACACAACACTTACAAGTGGCAGGGCACACAACACTTACAAGTGACAGAGCACACAACACTTACAAGTGGCGGGGCACACAGCACTTGCAAGTGGCGGGGCACACAACACTTACAAGTGGCATGGCACACAACACTTACAAGTGGCAGGGCACACAACACTTACAAGTGGCGGGGTACACAACACTTACAAGTGGCAGGGCACACAACACTTGCAAGTGGCAGGGCACACAACACTTACAAGTGGCGGGGTACACAACACTTACAAGTGACAGGGCACACAACACTTGCAAGTGGCAGGGCACACAACACTTACAAGTGGCAGGGCACACAACACTAACAAGTGGCGGGGCACACAACACTTACAAGTGGCGGGGCACACAACACTTACAAGTGCGGGGCACACAACACTTACAAGTGGCGTGGCACACAACACTTACAAGTGGCGGGGCACACAACACTTACAAGTGGCGGCACACAATACTTACAAGTGGTGGGGCACGCAATACTTAAAAGTGGCGGGGCACACAACACTTACAAGTGGCGGGGCACACAACACTTACAAGTTGCAGGGCACACAACACTTACAAGTGGCAGGGCACACAACACTTACAAGTGGCGGGGCACACAACACTTACAAGTTCCGGGGCACACAACACTTACAAGTGGCTTGGCACACAACACTTACAAGTGGCGTGGCACACAACACTTACAAGTGGCGGACCATGCAACACTTACAAGTGGTGGGGCACACAACACTTACAAGTGGCGGGGCACACAACACTTACAAGTGGCAGGGCACACAACACTTACAAGTGGCGGGGTACACAACACTTACAAGTGGCAGGGCACACAACACTTACAAGTTGCGGGGCACACAACACTTACAAGTGGCGTGGCACACAACACTTACAAGTTGCGGGGCACACAACACTTACAAGTTGCGTGGCACACAACACTTACAAGTTGCGGGGCACACAACACTTACAAGTTGCGGGGCACACAACACTTACAAGTTGCGGGGCACACAACACTTACAAGTGGCGTGGCACACAACACTTACAAGTTGCGGGGCACACAAGAAGGATTAATTATTTATCAATTATGTTCTTACAACAAAATCTTGCTGTGACTGATACGACAAAAATTGCTGCAAAAATAATGGTACACGAGTCTGCGAAAAGATCAGGGAATGAGACACTGCTGGTGTACGAAAAATAATAATGTACATAGAAATAAATGGATAATTTAGTATTCTGGGGTGAACAGCACTGCCGGAACTACAATAGTGACAGTTACTTGAGAATACAATGCTGAAAGAATGCAAGATAAAAAAATTAATGAATTACTTCACACGCAGGGAATGACTGAGGTAAAGAATAAAATACTGTGCATAAATAAGGAATACACTGGAACACTACAAAAAATACTTACTACTGACAGAGAGTAGCAAAAAAAAAAAAAAAACACACAGATAAAAAATATAAAAGTGAAATACAAAAGATGAACTGGCCCACTGAGTGCCTCGGAGGGTAGCGGCATTCTAAACTTGCTAGGTCAGCTGAGTGCCTCGGAGGGTAGCAGCATTCTAAACTTGCTAGGTCAGCTGAGTGCCTCGGAGGGTAGTGCCTCGGAGGGTAGCAGCATTCTAAACCTGCTAGGTCAGCATTCTAAACCTGCTAGGTCAGCTGAGTGCCTCGGAGGGTAGCGGCATTCTAAACTTGCTAGGTCAGCTGAGTGCCTCGGAGGGTAGCAGCATTCTAAACCTGCTAGGTCAGCTGAGTGCCTCGGAGGGTAGCAGCATTCTAAACTTGCTAGGTCAGCTGAGTGCCTCGGAGGGTAGCGGCATTCTAAACCTGCTAGGTCAGCTGAGTGCCTCGGAGGGTAGCGGCATTCTAAACCTGCTAGGTCAGCTGAGTGCCTCGGAGGGTAGCGGCATTCTAAACCTGCTAGGTCAGCTGAGTGCCTCGGAGGGTAGCGGCATTCTAAACCTGCTAGGTCAGCTGAGTGCCTCGGAGGGTAGCGGCATTCTAAACCTGCTAGGTCAGCTGAGTGCCTCGAAGGGTAGCGGCATTCTAAACCTGCTAGGTCAGCTGAGTGCCTCGGAGGGTAGCGGCATTCTAAACTTGCTAGGTCAGCTGAGTGCCTCGGAGGGTAGTGGCATTCTAAACCTGCTAGGTCAGCTGAGTGCCTCGGAGGGTAGCGGCATTCTAAACCTGCTAGGTCAGCTGAGTGCCTCGGAGGGTAGTGGCATTCTAAACCTGCTAGGTCAGCTGAGTGCCTCGGAGGGTAGCGGCATTCTAAACTTGCTAGGTCAGCTGAGTGCCTCGGAGGGTAGCGGCATTCTAAACTTGCTAGGTCAGCTGAGTGCCTCGGAGGGTAGCGGCATTCTAAACCTGCTAGGTCAGCTGAGTGCCTCGGAGGGTAGCGGCATTCTAAACCTGCTAGGTCAGCTGAGTGCCTCGGAGGGTAGCGGCATTCTAAACCTGCTAGGTCAGCTGAGTGCCTCGGAGGGTAGCGGCATTCTAAACTTGCTAGGTCAGCTGAGTGCCTCGGAGGGTAGTGGCATTCTAAACTTGCTAGGTCAGCTGAGTGCCTCGGAGGGTAGCGGCATTCTAAACCTGCTAGGTCAGCTGAGTGCCTCGGAGGGTAGCGGCATTCTAAACCTGCTAGGTCAGCTGAGTGCCTCGGAGGGTAGCGGCATTCTAAACCTGCTAGGTCAGCTGAGTGCCTCGGAGGGTAGCGGCATTCTAAACCTACTAGGTCAGCTGAGTGCCTCGGAGGGTAGCGGCATTCTAAACCTGCTAGGTCAGCTGAGTGCCTCGGAGGGTAGCGGCATTCTAAACCTACTAGGTCAGCTGAGTGCCTCGGAGGGTAGCGGCATTCTAAACCTGCTAGGTCAGCTGAGTGCCTCGGAGGGTAGCGGCATTCTAAACCTGCTAGGTCAGCTGAGTGCCTCGGAGGGTAGCGGCATTCTAAACCTGCTAGGTCAGCTGAGTGCCTCGGAGGGTAGCGGCATTCTAAACCTGCTAGGTCAGCTGAGTGCCTCGGAGGGTAGCGGCATTCTAAACCTGCTAGGTCAGCTGAGTGCCTCGGAGGGTAGCGGCATTCTAAACCTGCTAGGTCAGCTGAGTGCCTCGGAGGGTAGCGGCATTCTAAACCTGCTAGGTCAGCTGAGTGCCTCGGAGGGTAGCGGCATTCTAAACCGCTAGGTCAGCTGAGTGCCTCGGAGGGTAGCGGCATTCTAAACCTGCTAGGTCAGCTGAGTGCCTCGGAGGGTAGCGGCATTCTAAACCTGCTAGGTCAGCTGAGTGCCTCGGAGGGTAGCGGCATTCTAAACCTGCTAGGTCAGCTGAGTGCCTCGGAGGGTAGCGGCATTCTAAACCTGCTAGGTCAGCTGAGTGCCTCGGAGGGTAGCGGCATTCTAAACCTGCTAGGTCAGCTGAGTGCCTCGGAGGGTAGCGGCATTCTAAACCTGCTAGGTCAGCTGAGTGCCTCGGAGGGTAGCGGCATTCTAAACCTGCTAGGTCAGCTGAGTGCCTCGGAGGGTAGCGGCATTCTAAAGCTGCTAGTTCAGCTGAGTGCCTCGGAGGGTAGCGGCATTCTAAACCTACTAGGTCAGCTGAGTGCCTCGGAGGGTAGCGGCATTCTAAACCTGCTAGGTCAGCTGAGTGCCTCGGAGGGTAGCGGCATTCTAAACCTACTAGGTCAGCTGAGTGCCTCGGAGGGTAGCGGCATTCTAAACCTACTAGGTCAGCTGAGTGCCTCGGAGGGTAGCGGCATTCTAAACCTGCTAGGTCAGCTGAGTGCCTCGGAGGGTAGCGGCATTCTAAACCTGCTAGGTCAGCTGAGTGCCTCGGAGGGTAGCGGCATTCTAAACCTGCTAGGTCAGCTGAGTGCCTCGGAGGGTAGCGGCATTCTAAACCTGCTAGGTCAGCTGAGTGCCTCGGAGGGTAGCGACATTCTAAACTTGCTAGGTCAGCTGAGTGCCTCGGAGGGTAGCGGCATTCTAAACCTGCTAGGTCAGCTGAGTGCCTCGGAGGGTAGCGGCATTCTAAACCTGCTAGGTCAGCTGAGTGCCTCGGAGGGTAGCGGCATTCTAAACCTGCAAGTCAGCTGAGTGCCTCGGAGGGTAGCGGCATTCTAAACCTGCTAGGTCAGCTGAGTGCCTCGGAGGGTAGCGGCATTCTAAACCTGCTAGGTCAGCTGAGTGCCTCGGAGGGTAGCAGCATTCTAAACCTGCTAGGTCAGCTGAGTGCCTCGGAGGGTAGCGGCATTCTAAACCTGCTAGGTCAGCTGAGTGCCTCGGAGGGTAGCGGCATTCTAAACCTGCTAGGTCAGCTGAGTGCCTCGGAGGGTAGCGGCATTCTAAACTTGCTAGGTCAGCTGAACAGTGAATAACAAGTGATTCACACAGACGGTTGGTAGTGAGTCATACTACTGGTAACTGGTTACTGGTACCTGGTACTACTGGGAACTGATACTACTGAGAGAATACTGGTAACTGGTCACTGGTACCTGGTACTACTGGGAACTGATACTACTGAGAGAATACTGGTAACTGGTTACTGGTACCTGGTACTACTGGGAACTGATACTACTGAGAGAATACTGGTAACTGGTTACTGGTACCTGGTACTACTGGGAACTGATACTACTGAGAGAATAATGAAATAGCAAAAAAAAAATGAAAAAAAAAAAACAGATAAAAAAATATAAAAGTGAAATACAAAATAATAATGTACATAGAAATAAATGGATAATTTAGTATTCTGGGGTGAATATCACTGCAGGAACTACAATAGTGACAATTACTGGAGAATACAATGCTGAAAGAACACAAGGTAAAAAAAATAATGAATTACTTCACACACAGTGATTGACTAGGGTAACGAACATAAATACTGCACACAAATAAGCAATACACTTGAACACTACAAAAAATACTAAGGACAGAGAGTAGCAAAAAAAAAAAAAAAACACAGATAAAAAATATAAAAGTGAAATGCGAAAGATGAGCGATAACACTGAAAAATTAATGTAAAAAATAATGAGTCAAAGAATCACTGAGTCTAAACTGAAAACAAGGATTAGAGCACACAAGAAATTCACTATAAATGTCTCACACACGCAATTGTCTTTAAATGCAAGGAAAATGTCTCTAAATGGAAAATTATCACTGAAGTCTGGAGTGGTAGACGGTGACGGGTGATGGGTGATGTGGAAGACGTGGTCCTGTGGGCGGGTGATGACGCCTCCTACACTTACACTGTTGTCGTGAAGAAATGCACTTTCTCGGTGAACTCACATAACTGGCTTTATCGTTGGTGCACAGCTACAATCTCTTGACCAATTATGTGAGCAAAAACAGTACTAGGACCCGGTATAAGGGTGGAAAAACCCACAGGTAGATGAGGTGGGGAGTAGGTGGGTGGTGGGTGTGGTAACCTCGCCCACTGGCACCCACTGTCACTCACTACTCACAAGAAACCTGGAGTTTACCTGAAGAGAGTTCCGGGGGTCAGCGACCCCGCGGCCTGGTCTGTGACCAGGTTTCATGGTGGATCAGGGCCTGATCAACCAGGCTGTTACTGCTGGCTGCATGCAATCCAACATACGAGCCACAGCCCTGCTGGTCAGGTTCGGACTTTAAGTGCTTGTCAAGTGCCAGCCTGAAGACAGCAGGTCAGCTAGTTTATATTACGTGGATAATAAGGCTAGGCTTGGTAAATTAGATCAGGTAAGTTAAGCTGGTGTATATCCCCCAGATTATACCAAGTATACCCAAGTATACCTAACCTTAGTATATTTTAACAGGCATAACAAATTCCATTATTTTCATTGGCAAACTTATACACGGATTTAACGCCCTTTGAAATATTTTTTTATGGGACAGGTAAGCCATTTTATTTAGGCACAGGTACACATAAGTACAATTTTCATAATATAAATTACCCGGGATAAACCATAAAAGGCTACGATGAACGATTCTACACGTGTATCAACCTTTAATTGTCAATTTTACATTATAACTTAAATACTGATACTTTTTCTCAACCAAATTTGAAAGGGAAACATTTACTCGATATCAGATTATTTCACATCTAATGAATAACATTACATTTTCAAAATTTTTGTGGAAAATTCTGCATGTATTTTCCAGAAATACAGTGTGTTTTGTGTGTGAATTCGTGTAATATTCTGTGGGTGATAAAAATTATGTTATAAAAAATGGGAAGCCTGCGCCTGCACAGACGGGACTCACCATTGTGTTTTGAATGAGCCAAGAAAACGTTAGTGAAAATAAGAAGAATTTTCATTGCTCTAGAGGTTAAATTGTGTTGACACCTCTCAAATAGGAGCCAAAATTGTTGGATGTGCATTCCTGCATAAATTGAGATATCAGGCGACTGGACAAGACAGCTCCAGGAACCTCAGATAAGCTATCTAGATTTGTGTTATAATTCTGGCCAGTATTTTCATAAATTTAGTTAGTGAGGTATTTTTGAGAATATACACATTAATCTCCAGTCAAATTGGTGAGTGATATTAAGATATATTCTCCTTCTGTTAAATAAATGTGTGTATAAATATCATTAAATTTAATATACAGTCCACCAATTTATATATTTACCAGAATTCCTGGTGATGCATATTTCATTTGTAATTAATAGGTCTAGAGCAACTTGTGGATATGACATTTGTAGGTATTGAAGGGGGACATTTTTTGCGACCTAGGTGTCCCAAATTCCTACTTGTCTATGATAAATAATAATTATCTTTGTTACCATTTACTGGTATGTACCTTATGAGTTACATCCAGATAAATGCAATTTTCCACAATTTTTGAAGCATTTAAAAATGTATATAATTACCGGTACCTCATCCAATATATAAATAATGTAGATATGAGTACATCTGTATATATAACCATTTACATATGATAAAGGGTTGTAAACAGTGCACTATTTAGCTAATGTAGAGGCTGTAAATAGTACACTATTTACTTATTGCAGGAGCTGTAAATAGTACACTATTTACCAAATGCAGGAGCTGTAATTACTAGTATACTATTGATTGCAAATAGTAAATAGTACACTATTTACCTATTTCAGGGGTTGCAAATAACATTCGTGTCCCAAATTAGTTGGAAGACTAACCAGAACTAGTCTATCCACATACATAGTTCCAGACTTTGGAACAGAACTTCTCCAGGCTGAGGGACTGACAACCTCAAATTCTACGACTTCAAGGGTGATGGACTGATAACATCGTCTTTACATCTCTACTGATCCCGCCTATTTTCTGTACTCGACTGAATAAGCCTACTGTGTAGGCGAAACGTTTCGGAATAAAGTTGCCTAAATGTTGCCTATGTGTCTTATCTACCAACATATTTCGGAGTTACAATTCATCTATGTAACTAACCTAGCTGTACTGTATGTATAAATAGTTCTTACTGGATGCATGGAGGGGGGGCTGTAAATGGCATTAAATGTTCCAAAATGACCAGTAACACTGTACATTTACATATTGAGTTTAAATAGAACTTACCGTGTTGGTAGGAACTTTAACCCCTTTGGAGGGCGTGGTTGGGCGGTGTTGTCCTGAGGGTCACTTCACCTTCCCTTACACTTCTCTCCTCCTGGTTCTCCTCTCCTTCACACTCCCTCGCTGAGCTCTCTTACCACCTGCCTCTACTCCCCCACACGTGTTATTTCAACACGAAATGTAAATTTTTTTCCTTCTGTCAGACTTGTACACACGACAACAATCTCCAAATCTGATCTTTTTAGGCTGTCCACTCGAACGCGCATCTGCGATATGTCATCTTCAAACATAATGTTTTCCCAGTATTATTTCCACCCCACAATAGCTTGTGTCGTCGGCACAGGCTAAAACAAGCCCAGTGGACCTACAAGCAACAAGTGTGTATATAGTGTGTGTACGAGTGGTTTATGTATGGTGACAGGAGGAGCAACCAGCACACCCACCTCCTTGACCGCTGCCAAACACCCAGGTGGATTAAATTTAGCCACAATATGCCACAGGGATGGCGAAGACCACTCTTAGCATCCATCTGGGAGCACAAAGCGATATAAGAGACAATACTTCGGAGGAACTTGCATGGCTTACTTCTCTCTCTCAGCTGGATTAGGAAGCTGGGTTGTCATGCTGGCTTAACCCACGAGAATAGCTGACTGGAAGACGTGTAACGATGCACACAGCATGAAGGAGCAGGTGGAGATATGGTAGGAGCAGATATGGTAAACACGAGGAAATTAAATCTTCATCAGAGTACAAAACAAATTCTGGCCACAAAATAGAGCGAAACACCAACGTCAAAGATCTGGGAGTGATCATGTCGGAGGATCTCACTTTCAAGGACCATAACATTGTATCAATCGCATCTGCTAGAAAAATGACAGGATGGATAATGAGAACCTTCAAAACTAGGGAGGCCAAGCCCATGATCACACTTTTCAGGTCACTTGTTTTATCTAGGCTAGAATATTGCTGCACACTAACAGCAATTTTCATGGCAGGTGAAATTGCTGACCTAGAAAATGTATAGAGGACCTTCACGGCACGCATAATGGAGATAAAACACCTAAATTACTGGGAGCGCTTGAGGTTCCTGAACCTGTATTCCCTGGAACGCAGGCGGGAGAGATACATGATTATATACACCTGGAAAATCCTAGACGGACTAGTACCGAACTTGCACACGAAAATCACTCACTACGAAAGCAAAAGACTTGGCAGACGATGCAACATCCCCCCAGTGAAAAGCAGGGGTGTCACTAGCACGTTAAGAGACCATACAATAAGTGTCAGGGGCCCGAGACTGTTCAACTGCCTCCCAGCATACATAAGGGGGATTACCAACAGACTCCTGGCAGTCTTCAAGCTGGCACTGGACAAGCACCTAAAGTCTGTTCCTGACCAGCCTGGCGGTGGCTCGTACGTTGGTTTGCGTGCAGCCAGCAGTAACAGTCTGGTTGATCAGGTTCTGATCCACCAGGAGGCCTGGTCACAGACCGAGCCACGGGGGCGTTGACCCCCGGAACTCTCTCCAGGTAAACTCCAGGTAAACTCTAGACAGGCTGAATGATATGCTGAGGCAGGCTGACTGGCGCTCACTCCCACCTCTGGCTTACTGGCTGGCTTAATTGCAAAATCCGGGTCAACCCCTCGGAGATTGAAGCAATTAGCACACGAACTAAGTCAGGAAGCTTGAAAAACGGCTGCAACTGGTTTGTAAGCTGGAGCGGCCGGTTAAGGTTGGCAGACGTGACCTCTGACCTGCCGGCACCCCACAAACAATCTTCTAACGTCTGAAATACCAATAAATCCACTCCCACACCTCTGTCACCAAATTGTCATGTGGGGGTTCGATAACGTGGATTGGGTAATAACACTCACATTTGATGTTCTAGTATATTGAATTGAATATAGGGGGAGCACCAAGCTTGACCTACCACCTCTCTAATGCCTCTACTTGAACTGGCCCACTGAGTGCCTCGGAGGGTAGCGGCATTCAAAACATTCTAGGTCGGCTGAACAGTGAATAACAAGTGATTCACACAGGCGGTTGGTAGTGAGTCATACTACTGGTAACTGGTCACTGGTACCTGGTACTACTGGGAACTGTTACTACTGAGAGAATAATGAAATAGCAAAAAAAAAAAAAAAAAAAAAGGAAATAATTCTTAAAAATATGCTGGGTGAGAGCAGGAGAGCTACGAACATCATCATACATGATATAAATGACTATAATTCCTTGTAGGATCGTCGTATTACATTGATTCTTGTACCATTCTCTTGCCAATGAGTTAAGATATTTTTCTATATGATTAAATCAGTTGCCATATGTAGAGATATTGCTCCTGTGGGGAGCAGCAACAGGATAATACTGCACCTCCTCTCGGGGCCCTTAACAACAACAACAGTTGGGTGTGTGTCATGGGCGCCAACACATGGTGTGTGATTCTCTTCTCTTATATCCATATATTAGTGATGCAGATTACATGGTGAGCTTAAATATGTGGCCTGTAGTTATAACTTTTCTCTTGACATATGCAAGACATCACCATCCCTGTAGAAGCAGTTATTAGATGTACTAGTCATTATATTTTGTTGTTGCAGAAGTACTATGAAGATTCTATGTTCAATAAAGCCTAGAGATAAGGCCTGTGTTTCTATCACAACAATTTATTGAACATAGAATCCTGGGCTACCTGGTGGTGATCCTGCTCTAGACTACATCACAACATGGAGCGTTTACTGAAACCTGAGAGGCTAGACTGTGACCCCAGCTTATCAACGGCTGCTCAGGAATGGAAGCACTGGTTTAAGACTTTCGAAAACTTCTTGGGAGCCCTTCCTAAAAAAGATCTAGATAAACTAAGTCTGCTTATCAATTTTGTGTCACCTAAGATATATGAGGCTATTTCTGAGTGTAATACCTATGAAGATGCTATTAAAACCCTCAAGTCTCAGTATATTAAACCTACAAATGAAATCTTTGCACGCTATCGCCTTGCAACTCGCCGCCAGCAGACTGATGAATCCTTAGAGGAATACCTTCAAGCACTAAAAATTTTAGGTAAGGACTGTCACTTCCAAGCAGTGACAGCTGCTCAGTATTGTGAAGAGTCCATCAGGGATGCTTTTATCAGTGGCCTGCAATCACCAATAATAAGGCAGCGTTTATTGGAGAGTAAAACTCTCGACTTAGCCACTGCCTTCGACAAGGCAAGAGCTCTAGATTCAGCCCAGAAGAATTCTGAAGTATACAGTACCACTCAGCCTTCTCGAGTTGTAAGTGCTGCAATTCCTGACCAAGACTTGCAATGAAGTTACTGTGGAACCTGCCTCAGTGGCAGCAGCAGCAGGTACAGTGTGTTTCTTTCGTGGTTTTTCAAGACATCCTCGTCCAAAGTGTCCTGCTCGTGAAGCAATGTGCCATAAATGCCACAAGAAAGGTCACTTTGCTAAAGTGTGTCGTGCTAATGCATCAACAAGAGCTAGTGCCTCCACACATTCCAGTGATCATGCGACTCTAGCAACAGTGACTTCTGTGGCTACTCCAAATTCACTGTCAAATGCAGTTGTGAAAGTATTCATCAAAGGAACAGAAGTAGATGGTCTTATTGATAGTGGCAGCTCAGAGAGTTTCATCAACCTTGACTTAGTTAATCGCCACTCCTTGACTGTACATCACTCATCAGGTACCGTTTCCATGGCATCAACATCTCTCTCTATTCAGACCTTAGGGTTTTGTAAGGTAAATCTCAGAGTTAATGGAAAGGATTATCAAGATGTACATTTAGCTATTCTGCCACAACTGTGCTCTGATGTTATCCTTGGTCAGGACTTTCAGAAGCTGCATGGTAGTGTCACCTTAACATATGGAGGTGAACTACCTCCTCTTGTTGTCTGTGGACTTAGCACTTTAAGGGTAGACCCACCAAAGCAGTTTGCAAATCTTACCGTGGATTGCCATCCTATATCAGCTAAGTCACGCCGCTATTCTTATAAGGATAGGATGTTCATTGAGAAAGAAACTCAGAGGCTGCTGAAGGAGGGTATTATAGAACCGAATAATTCCCCTTGGCGTGCACAGGTTGTTGTTGTTGTTAAGGATGATTATAGGAAACGGAGACTGGCTATCGATTACTCTGAGACAATCAACAAATTTACGCTTCTTGATGGGTACCCTCTACCTCGAATTGATGATACAGTGAACAAAATTGCTCAGTACTATGTGTTTAGCACAATTGATCTACAGAGTGCCTATCATCAAGTCCCTATAAGGAATGAAGATAAACCATACACAGCATTTCAGGCTAGTGATGGCCTGTATCAGTTTACCAGAGTCCCTTTTGGAGTCACCAATGGGGAAGCCTACTTCCAACGAATTAGGGATTCACTCATTCAGGAAGAGCAACTCATGGGAACTTATGCGTATTTAGATAATGTTACCATTTGTGGCAAGACCCAGGAGGAACATGATGCAAACCTTGATAAGTTTTTGGAAGCCGCCAAGAAGAAAAATATCAGTTACAATGAGGAAAAGTGCACTTTTTCAACTAAAAGGCTTAGCATCCTTGGTTATGTAGTGGAAGGAGGTTCAATATTCCCAGACCCTGAATGGCTATGACCTCTACGGGAACTTCCAATGCCTCAAGACAAAAAGTCACTCCGAAGAACTCTTGGTCTCTTTGCTTATTACTCACAATGGATCTACAACTATTCAAGTAAAGTCCGCCCATTGAGTGCTACCACATTTCCTGTGACAAAGGAAGCAGAAGCCGCTTTCCATACTCTCAAACAGGACATTGAAAACTCAGTAGTTCAAGCCATTGATGAGTCCCTACCATTCGAAGTGGAAATGGATGCATCTGACATTGCCATTGCTGCAGTCTTATCTCAGGCAGGACGACCAGTAGCCTTCTTTTCGAGAACTTTTCAAGGATCAGAGAAGTGTTATGCTGCTGTAGAAAAGGAAACCCAGGCCATAATAGAAGCAGTTCGCCACTGGAGGCATTATTTAACTGGTAGACATTTCACCATAAGGACTGACCAATGGTCCATGATGTATATGTTCGACAAGAAGCACAAAAGTAGGATAAAGAATGACAAGATATTACGCTGGAGGATGGAACTATCGTGTTATGACTTTGATATTCTGTACCGACCGGGTCAAGAGAACATCTCACCTGATGCATTCTCTAGGTCCCACTGTGGAGCAGCATGTCATGATTTGCAATCACTCTCAGCACTCCACAAGGCTTTGTGTCACCCAGGAGTTACACGCCTGTACCATTTTGTCAAATCAAAGAACATGCCCTACTCAGTGGAAGATGTGCGACAAGTGATCAGAGCATGCAGAGTATGTGCAGAGTGCAAGCCAAACTTTCATCAGCCAGAGAAGTCTCATCTCATAAAATCCACCCAGCCTTTTGAGAGACTGAATATAGATTTCAAAGGACCTCTACCAAGCATAAATCAGAATAGATATTTCCTTAACATAGTAGATGAATATTCAAGGTTTCCCTTTGTGTTCCCCTGTGCAAATATGACTGCTTCAACTGTTATTAGTTGTCTTTCACAGTTGTTCTCTATTTTTGGTATGCCAGCTTATATCCATTCAGACAGGGGATCCTCGTTCTTGAGTAACGAATTTCAAGAGGTTTTGGCTAGCAAAGGTATTGCCTGCAGCAGAACAACAAGCTACAACCCTCAAGGCAATGGTCAAGTGGAGCGATTCAATGGAACTATATGGAAGGCAGTTACAATGACATTGAAGTCGCGCAATCTACCTGTTGAACACTGGCAAACTGTCCTACCTGATGCTCTTCACTCTATTAGATCATTGCTGTGCACAGCTGCTAATGCAATCCCTCATGAAAGACTCCTCAACTATTCACGTCGTTCCTCTACGGGAGCCTCCGTGCCCACTTGATTATGTCATCCTAGACCCGTTCTCCTGAAGAGTCACCGTAGGATGAACAAGACGGATCTTTTAGTGGAAGAGGTAGAGCTCCTGCAAGCTAATCCACATTATGCTCATATTCGCTACCAAAATGGTGAAGAGACTACAGTACCTGGAGTTTACCTGGAGAGAGTTTCGGGGGTCAATGCCCCCGCGGCCCGGTCTGTGACCAGGCCTCCTGGTGGATCAGCGCCTGATCAACCAGGCTGTTGCTGCTGGCTGCACGCAAACCAACGTACGAGCCACAGCCCGGCTGATCAGGAACTGACTTTAGGTGCTTGTCCAGTGCCAGCTTGAAGACTGCCAGGGGTCTGTTGGTAATCCCCCTTATGTGTGCTGGGAGGCAGTTGAACAGTCTCGGGCCCCTGACACTTATTGTATGGTCTCTTAACGTGCTAGTGACACCCCTGCTTTTCATTGGGGGGATGGTGCATCGTCTGCCAAGTCTTTTGCTTTCGTAGTGAGTGATTTTCGTGTGCAAGTTCGGTACTAGTCCCTCTAGGATTTTCCAGGTGTATATAATCATGTATCTCTCCCTCCTGCGTTCCAGGGAATACAGGTTTAGAAACCTCAAGCGCTCCCAGTAATTGAGGTGTTTTATCTCCGTTATGCGCGCCGTGAAAGTTCTCTGTACATTTTCTAGGTCGGCAATTTCACCTGCCTTGAAAGGTGCTGTTAGAGTGCAGCAATATTCCAGCCTAGATAGAACAAGTGACCTGAAGAGTGTCATCATGGGCTTGGCCTCCCTAGTTTTGAAGGTTCTCATTATCCATCCTGTCATTTTTCTAGCAGATGCGATTGATACAATGTTATGGTCCTTGAAGGTGAGATCCTCCGACATAATCACTCCCAGGTCTTTGACGTTGGTGTTTCGCTCTATTTTGTGGCCAGAATTTGTTTTGTACTCTGATGAAGATTTAATTTCCTCATGTTTACCATATCTGAGTAATTGAAATTTCTCATCGTTGAACTTCATATTGTTTTCTGCAGCCCACTGAAAGATTTGGTTGATGTCCGCCTGGAGCTTTGCAGTGTCTGCAATGGAAGACACTGTCATGCAGATTCGGGTGTCATCTGCAAAGGAAGACACGGTGCTGTGGCTGACATCCTTGTCTATGTCGGATATGAGGATGAGGAACAAGATGGGAGCTAGTACTGTGCCTTGTGGAACAGAGCTTTTCACCGTAGCTGCCTCGGACTTTACTCTGTTGACGACTACTCTCTGTGTTCTGTTAGTGAGGAAATTATAGATCCATCGACCGACTTTTCCTGTTATTCCTTTAGCGCGCATTTTGTGCGCTATTACGCCATGGTCACACTTGTCGAAGGCTTTTGCAAAGTCTGTATATATTACATCTGCATTCTTTTTGTCTTCTAGTGCATTTAGGACCTTGTCGTAGTGATCCAGTAGTTGAGACAGACAGGAGCGACCTGTTCTAAACCCATGTTGCCCTGGGTTGTGTAACTGATGGGTTTCTAGATGGGTGGTGATCTTGCTTCTTAGGACCCTTTCAAAGATTTTTATGATATGGGATGTTAGTGCTATTGGTCTGTAGTTCTTTGCTGTTGCTTTACTGCCCCCTTTGTGGAGTGGGGCTATGTCTGTTGTTTTTAGTAACTGAGGGACGACCCCCGTGTCCATGCTCCCTCTCCAGTTGAAATCCCAATTAGTGTGGAATCTCAAGATACACAAATAGATGTGAAAGATGCTTCGTTTTCTCCTGGAAAGCCCCTTGAGACTACCCCTACAGAAATAGAGGATTCTGCTCCAGCAGTTAGTCAAACCCCGCTGGAAAATATTGAACCTGGTAAAGAGGCTCAAGGGCTACGAAGGTCGGGACGTGTACGTCGCCCACCTAACAGTTTGGGAGATTACTGTCTCTGATATTTTAGAAGGGGGAGATTGTAGTGATACTGCTCCTGTGGGGAGCAGCAGCAGGATAATACTGCACCACCTCTCGGGGCCCTTAACAACAACAACAGTTTGGTGTGTGTCATGGGCGCCAACACATGGTGTGTGAGTCTCTTCTTTTATATCAATATATTAGTGATGCAGATAACATGGTGAGTTTAAATATGTGGCTTGTAGTTATAACTTTTCTCTTGACATATGCAAGACATCACCATCCCTGTAGAAGCAGTTATTAGATGTACTAGTCATTATATTTTGTTGTTGCAGAAGTACTATGAAGATTCAATGTTCAATAAAGCCTAGAAATAAGGCCTGTGTTTCTATCACAACACCATACTTTTTCGATGTTTTTTTTTATCGGCCGCGCGTAGAGGTGCTCTAACTGCCCTTTGACACTACCTCTCCTTCTCAGTGGGGAGAGTTTTGACTCTACCTCTCCTTCTCAGTGGGGAGAGTTTTGACACTACCTCTCCTTCTCAGTGGGGAGAGTTTTGACACTACCTCTCCTTCTCAGTGGGGAGAGTTTTGACACTACCTCTCCTTCTCAGTGGGGAGAGTTTTGACACTACCTCTCCTTCTCAGTGGGGAGAGTTTTGACACTACCTCTCCTTCTCAGTGGGGAGAGTTTTGACTCTACCTCTCCTTCTCAGTGGGGAGAGTTTTGACACTACCTCTCCTTCTCAGTGGGGAGAGTTTTGACACTACCTCTCCTTCTCAGTGGGGAGAGTTTTGACACTACCTCTCCTTCTCAGTGGGGAGAGTTTTGACACTACCCCTCCTTCTCAGTGGGGAGAGTTTTGACACTACCTCTCCTTCTCAGTGGGGAGAGTTTTGACACTACCTCTCCTTCTCAGTGGGGAGAGTTTTGACACTACCTCTCCTTCTCACCTGGAGAGTTTACCTGGAGAGAGTTCCGGGGGTCAACGCCCCCGCGGCCCGGTCTGTGACCAGGCCTCCTGGTGGATCAGAGCCTGATCAACCAGGCTGTTGCTGCTGGCTGCACGCAAACCAACGTACGAGCCACAGCCCGGCTGATCCGGAACTGACTTTAGGTGCTTGTCCAGTGCCAGCTTGAAGACTGCCAGGGGTCTGTTGGTAATCCCCCTTATGTGTGCTGGGAGGCAGTTGAACAGTCTTGGGCCCCTGACACTTATTGTATGGTCTCTTAACGTGCTAGTGACACCCCTGCTTTTCATTGGGGGGATGGTGCATCGTCTGCCAAGTCTTTTGCTTTCGTAGTGAGTGATTTTCGTGTGCAAGTTCGGTACTAGTCCCTCTAGGATTTTCCAGGTGTATATAATCATGTATCTCTCCCTCCTGCGTTCCAGGGAATACAGGTTTAGAAACCTCAAGCGCTCCCAGTAATTGAGGTGTTTTATCTCCGTTATGCGCGCCGTGAAAGTTCTCTGTACATTTTCTAGGTCGGCAATTTCACCTGCCTTGAAAGGTGCTGTTAGAGTGCAGCAATATTCCAGCCTAGATAGAACAAGTGACCTGAAGAGTGTCATCATGGGCTTGGCCTCCCTAGTTTTGAAGGTTCTCATTATCCATCCTGTCATTTTTCTAGCAGATGCGATTGATACAATGTTATGGTCCTTGAAGGTGAGATCCTCCGACATAATCACTCCCAGGTCTTTGACGTTGGTGTTTCGCTCTATTTTGTGGCCAGAATTTGTTTTGTACTCTGATGAAGATTTAATTTCCTCATGTTTACCATATCTGAGTAATTGAAATTTCTCATCGTTGAACTTCATATTGTTTTCTGCAGCCCACTGAAAGATTTGGTTGATGTCCGCCTGGAGCTTTGCAGTGTCTGCAATGGAAGACACTGTCATGCAGATTCGGGTGTCATCTGCAAAGGAAGACACGGTGCTGTGGCTGACATCCTTGTCTATGTCGGATATGAGGATGAGGAACAAGATGGGAGCTAGTACTGTGCCTTGTGGAACAGAGCTTTTCACCGTAGCTGCCTCGGACTTTACTCTGTTGACGACTACTCTCTGTGTTCTGTTAGTGAGGAAATTATAGATCCATCGACCGACTTTTCCTGTTATTCCTTTAGCGCGCATTTTGTGCGCTATTACGCCATGGTCACACTTGTCGAAGGCTTTTGCAAAGTCTGTATATATTACATCTGCATTCTTTTTGTCTTCTAGTGCATTTAGGACCTTGTCGTAGTGATCCAGTAGTTGAGACAGACAGGAGCGACCTGTTCTAAACCCATGTTGCCCTGGGTTGTGTAACTGATGGGTTTCTAGATGGGTGGTGATCTTGCTTCTTAGGACCCTTTCAAAGATTTTTATGATATGGGATGTTAGTGCTATTGGTCTGTAGTTCTTTGCTGTTGCTTTACTGCCCCCTTTGTGGAGTGGGGCTATGTCTGTTGTTTTTAGTAACTGAGGGACGACCCCCGTGTCCATGCTCCCTCTCCAGTTGAAATCCCAATTAGTGTGGAATCTCAAGATACACAAATAGATGTGAAAGATGCTTCGTTTTCTCCTGGAAAGCCCCTTGAGACTACCCCTACAGAAATAGAGGATTCTGCTCCAGCAGTTAGTCAAACCCCGCTGGAAAATATTGAACCTGGTAAAGAGGCTCAAGGGCTACGAAGGTCGGGACGTGTACGTCGCCCACCTAACAGTTTGGGAGATTACTGTCTCTGATATTTTAGAAGGGGGAGATTGTAGTGATACTGCTCCTGTGGGGAGCAGCAGCAGGATAATACTGCACCACCTCTCGGGGCCCTTAACAACAACAACAGTTTGGTGTGTGTCATGGGCGCCAACACATGGTGTGTGAGTCTCTTCTTTTATATCAATATATTAGTGATGCAGATAACATGGTGAGTTTAAATATGTGGCCTGCAGTTATAACTTTTCTCTTGACATATACAAGACATCACCATCCCTGTAGAAGCAGTTATTAGATGTATTAGTCATTATATTTTGTTGTTGCAGAAGTACTATGAAGATTCTATGTTCAATAAAGCCTAGAAATAAGGCCTGTGTTTCTATCACAACACCATACTTTTTCGATGTTTTTTTTATCGGCCGCGCGTAGAGGTGTTCTAACTGCCCTTTGACACTACCTCTCCTTCTCAGTGGGGAGAGTTTTGACACTACCTCTCCTTCTCAGTGGGGAGAGTTTTGACACTACCTCTCCTTCTCAGTGGGGAGAGTTTTGACACTACCTCTCCTTCTCAGTGGGGAGAGTTTTGACACTACCTCTCCTTCTCAGTGGGGAGAGTTTTGACACTACCTCTCCTTCTCAGTGGGGAGAGTTTTGACACTACCTCTCCTTCTCAGTGGGGAGAGTTTTGACTCTACCTCTCCTTCTCAGTGGGGAGAGTTTTGACACTACCTCTCCTTCTCAGTGGGGAGAGTTTTGACACTACCTCTCCTTCTCAGTGGGGAGAGTTTTGACACTACCTCTCCTTCTCAGTGGGGAGAGTTTTGACACTACCCCTCCTTCTCAGTGGGGAGAGTTTTGACACTACCTCTCCTTCTCAGTGGGGAGAGTTTTGACACTACCTCTCCTTCTCAGTGGGGAGAGTTTTGACACTACCTCTCCTTCTCACCTGGAGAGTTTACCTGGAGAGAGTTCCGGGGGTCAACGCCCCCGCGGCCCGGTCTGTGACCAGGCCTCCTGGTGGATCAGAGCCTGATCAACCAGGCTGTTGCTGCTGGCTGCACGCAAACCAACGTACGAGCCACAGCCCGGCTGATCCGGAACTGACTTTAGGTGCTTGTCCAGTGCCAGCTTGAAGACTGCCAGGGGTCTGTTGGTAATCCCCCTTATGTGTGCTGGGAGGCAGTTGAACAGTCTTGGGCCCCTGACACTTATTGTATGGTCTCTTAACGTGCTAGTGACACCCCTGCTTTTCATTGGGGGGATGGTGCATCGTCTGCCAAGTCTTTTGCTTTCGTAGTGAGTGATTTTCGTGTGCAAGTTCGGTACTAGTCCCTCTAGGATTTTCCAGGTGTATATAATCATGTATCTCTCCCTCCTGCGTTCCAGGGAATACAGGTTTAGGAACCTCAAGCGCTCCCAATAATTGAGGTGTTTTATCTCCGTTATGCGCGCCGTGAAAGTTCTCTGTACATTTTCTAGGTCGGCAATTTCACCTGCCTTGAAAGGTGCTGTTAGTGTGCAGCAATATTCCAGCCTAGATAGAACAAGTGACCTGAAGAGTGTCATCATGGGCTTGGCCTCCCTAGTTTTGAAGGTTCTCATTATCCATCCTGTTATTTTTCTAGCAGATGCGATTGATACAATGTTATGGTCCTTGAAGGTGAGATCCTCCGACATGATCACTCCCAGGTCTTTGACGTTGGTGTTTCGCTCTATTTTGTGGCCAGAATTTGTTTTGTACTCTGATGAAGATTTAATTTCCTCATGTTTACCATATCTGAGTAATTGAAATTTCTCATCGTTGAACTTCATATTGTTTTCTGCAGCCCACTGAAAGATTTGGTTGATGTCCGCCTGGAGCTTTGCAGTGTCACAAATGGAAGACACTGTCATGCAGATTCGGGTGTCATCTGCAAAGGAAGACACGGTGCTGTGGCTGACATCCTTGTCTATGTCGGATATGAGGATGAGGAACAAGATGGGAGCGAGAACTGTGCCTTGTGGAACAGAGCTTTTCACCGTAGCTGCCTCGGACTTTACTCTGTTGACGACTACTCTCTGTGTTCTGTTAGTGAGGAAATTATAGATCCATCGACCGACTTTTCCTGTTATTCCTTTAGCACGCATTTTGTGCGCTATTACGCCATGGTCACACTTGTCGAAGGCTTTTGCAAAGTCTGTATATATTACATCTGCATTCTTTTTGTCTTCTAGTGCATTTAGGACCTTGTCGTAGTGATCCAATAGTTGAGACAGACAGGAGCGACCTGTTCTAAACCCATGTTGCCCTGGGTTGTGTAACTGATGGGTTTCTAGATGGGTGGTGATCTTGCTTCTTAGGACCCTTTCAAAGATTTTTATGATATGGGATGTTAGTGCTATTGGTCTGTAGTTCTTTGCTGTTGCTTTACTGCCCCCTTTGTGGAGTGGGGCTATGTCTGTTGTTTTTAGTAACTGTGAGACGACCCCCGTGTCCATGCTCCCTCTCCATAGGATGGAAAAGGCTCGTGATAGAGGCTTCTTGCAGTTCTTGATGAACACAGAGTTCCATGAGTCTGGCCCTGGGGCAGAGTGCATGGGCATGTCATTTATCGCCTGTTCGAAGTCATTTGGCGTCAGGATAACATCGGATAGGCTTGTGTTAATCAAATTTTGTGGCTCTCTCATAAAAAATTCATTTTGATCTTCGACTCTCAGTCTGGTTAGCGGCTTGCTAAAAACTGAGTCATATTGGGACTTGAGTAGCTCACTCATTTCCTTGCTGTCATCTGTGTAGGACCCATCTTGTTTAAGTAGGGGCCCAATACTGGACGTTGTTCTCGATTTTGATTTGGCATAGGAGAAGAAATACTTTGGGTTTCTTTCGATTTCATTTATGGCTTTTAGTTCTTCCCGCGATTCCTGACTCCTAAAGGATTCTTTTAGCTTAAGTTCGATGCTTGCTATTTCTCTGACCAGTGTCTCCCTACGCATTTCAGATATATTGACCTCAGTGGGAAGAGTTTTGACACTACCTCTCCTTCTCAGTGGGGAGAGTTTTGACACTACCTCTCCTTCTCAGTGGGAAGAGTTTTGACCCTCCAGACCACCATATCTTAGCCTGTACCTGCACATTCTTGCTGGCTTCAGGGAGCATTAGGGACATATAATACGTAGTTATTTGTCAACATTCTTCCATAAATAACAAAAAAAAAGCACAATAACGTGTCTGGAAATATACATAAATATATCGCACACAGGAGAGAGGAGCTTACGACGACGTTTCACTCCGACTTGGACCATTTACAAAGTCATACTAACAAAAGAAGAGGAAGGAGTACATATAAGCCAGCAGACAGGGACAGGAACAAGAGAGGAAGTGGAGGTAGTAGTAGTAGTGGAGTCAGTCAAATACTAAGAAAGAGGATCACTACAAGGGAGCCCACAGAAGGTAGGAGCTGGAACACAGAGGTAGAAATATAACAATGAAAGACAAATATCCAAGGTAGAAGAAAGAAAACCCAAAGGAGAAAAAGGCAAGGAAGGGGATTAGATTTAGATTTTGCCACCGAAGTAGCTAGTTTATTGTGCACCCCATAATCATCCTGTGGATGGTATCGCAAGAGCATATGGATACACAAAAGGCCTAGGAACTAGGCCCCAAAGGAGGAAGGGGAAGAGGGAGGAAAGTTGTGTACAAAGGAGGATTCGACCAAATGGCGACTGTGAAAGTTAGACTTAGGGTAGACAGTTTTAGCAGAAGACCAGTTAATAGGATGACTGTGATCTCTGATATGACAGAAAAGAGCATTGTTGGTGTCGGCAAACCTAACAATACTTTTGTGCTCCTTGAGTCTGTCAGAAATAGATCGAGCAGTTTCTCCAAAGTACTGAAGAGGACAGGAGGAACAAGAATTAGAGCAGACACCTCTATAGGTGCTCCTCGTGTCCATAATATTTCTTGTTCCTCCTGTCCTCTTCAGTACTTTGGAGAAACTGCTCGATCTATTTCTGACAGACTTAAGGAACACAATAGTATTGTTAGGTTTGCCGACACCAACAATGTTTTTTTCTGTCATGTCAGAGATCACAGTCATCCTATTGACTGATCTTCTACTAAAATTATCTATCCTACTTCTAACTTTCACAGTCACCGCCTTGTTGAATACTCCCTTATACACAACTTTGATAAATTAGACACATGTGCAACTCTTGGGTATCTTTATTGAAGAAACGTTTCGCCACACAGTGGCTTCATCAGTCCATACATAGGAGAATCTTGAAGAACAGGAGGAGAATGAGGTAATCAGTCCCTCAACCTTGAGTCGATGTGGTCAGTCCATCAATCTTGAATAGAATACGGCATACGTGCTGAGAAGGAGCTTATAAACCGTTGGCAGGAGAGGTGCAGCAGTCATAGGTCGTGTAACATTTGTTCAATGTTGAAGTAGGTCGTGCCCAAGAATTAGGCAAGCGAAGAATTCCCAAGTATTAAGATCCCAAGAAGTTGCAGTGTCTGACAGGTTTGTAGATGAATGGTTCAGAGAACCGACATGTTGATAAATTAGACACATGTGCAACTCTTGGGTATCTTTATTGAGGAAACGTTTCGCCACACAGTGGCTTCATCAGTCCATACAAAGGAGAATCTTGAAGAACAGGAGG
>NC_091385.1:13815626-13931848 GCF_038502225.1 Cherax quadricarinatus
TGTGTGTGTATGTGTGTGTGTGTGTATGTGTGTGTGTGTATGTGTGTGTGTGTGTGTATGTGTGTGTGTGTGTGTGTGTGTGTGTGTGTGTGTGTGTGTGTGTGTATGTGCGTGTGTGTGTGTGTGTGTGTGCGTGAGTAGTGAGTAATGCGGCTGAGCACCGTATCAAAGGATGCCGCCTTTTCACACCTAGGTGCTAATGACCTTGACCCTATGATAATGACCCTTCCGGGCACGTGCCGGCTTTTCACACCTATGTGCTAATGACCTTTTCACACCTATGTGCTAATGACCTTTTTTCACACCTATGTGCTAATGACCTTAACCCTGCCAACGACCCCTGCACCCCCCCCGCTGCGCCCCCCGCGCCCCCATCCGCGCCCCCCCCCGCGCCCCCCCGCCCCCCCACCCGCCTACGCCCCTCGCACCCCCCACCCTCGCGCCGACCCACCGGCCCCGCCGCGCCCTCGCGCCCGCCCGTGCCCCTCGCGCCCGTCCGTCGCTCCCGCTCGCGCCTTCTGCTGCGCCTTCTGCAGCGTCGTCCGGATCGCCCCCGCGCCCCGAATTTTTTTCCGAATTTTTTCGATTTTTTTTTTAATTTCTTATGATCTCCTTGGATCAAATTTTTGAGGTTCCCCCTCCCCCCACTTTCACCCCCCCACCATCCCAATTTTTTTTTCACTCGATAATACCAAGACTCCAATTCCTCGGGTCAAGTTTTTGGATTCCCCCTCTGGGAATAAGCATTCAAAAATGGACTCCCACTTGCATCACAATTTTTTTTTCTCGATAATACAAACACTCCAATTCCTTGGATCAAGTTTTTGGATTCCCCCCTATGGGGTAAGTATTCAAATGAACTCCTCGGATCAAGTTTTCTCGATAATACAAAGACTCCAATTCCTCGGATCAAGATTTTTGAGGTTCCCCCTCCCCCCACTTTCACCCCCAACCATCCCATTTTTTTTTTCACTCGATAATACAAAGACTCCATCACCTCGGATCAAGTTTTTTGGATTCCCCCCTCTGGGGGTAAGCATTCAAAATGAACTCCTCCTATGAGGCATAGTACTTTCTCTTACTACAGGTCTAAACAAGTGTGACGTCAGTATTCCTCTCATTAAGTTAAATGAAGTAAAAAGGGTGTTTACTCGGCGGTCAGTGACGTCACACATACAAGCTGAATCTTGTCGACTTCCCCCTATGTCAGTGACGTCACATGACGACCCCGCACACACAGGCTGAATCTTGTCGACTTCCCCCTATGTCAGTGACGTCACACATACAAGCTGAATCTTGTCGACTTCCCCCTATGTCAGTGACGTCACATGACGACCCCGCACACACAGGCTGAATCTTGTCGACTTCCCCCTATGTCAGTGACGTCACACATACAAGCTGAATCTTGTCGACTTCCCCCTATGTCAGTGACGTCACACACACAAGCTGAAACTTGTCGACTTCCCCCTATGTCAGTGACGTCACATGACGACCCCACACACACAGGCTGAATCTTGTCGACTTCCCCCCCCTACACATTTCATATACAACATAGGGAAAACATTTTCACTCTTAACCCAGGATAACCCAATTAATTTCACATTTTTTCGTTAATACCCACATCAATCCACAATTTCTTTACAACACAAGTCTAGACATTTTTCTCGTTTTAACTATTTCATCTCAGGTCACTCCCCACGAAGTAACCTACCTCCTCCCCACCCTCCCGAACCCTCACACTCCAACCAACACCTCACAATTTTCACTCATAACCCCCAATTTTTCTCGTTTTAATTATTTCATCAGAAAGTCACCACAACACTTATAACCACTTTTCGATAAATTCACTAGTCACAATTTTACATATTACGAAGTTAATACGCACACACACTTTACTTTGAACACCTTCAAAACACTCTCATAAATCATTTGAATACTCACAAAAATACCTTTGAACATTTCCAAACAACACCGAAACACTTCCAAGACAACATTTTGAATACTCCCAAATAAGATTTGACAGCTCTAATTTATCTACACTTACACATTTCATTAAATTACAACTCATCCCCCCAAACTCCACCCTCAGTCTCCAGACTTAACAACATTATCACAAAAACTAACTCAAACACTTTACTTTGAACATCACCAAAAAAAAAAAAAACACCATCAATTACCTTTGAATACTCCAAAAACATCATTCGAACACCCCCAAAATCACCTCTGAATACTCCCAGATCACCTTCATAAGTACTCTTGCACATCATTTGATCACTTTCATAAGTACTCTTGCACATCATTTGATCACCTTCATAAGTACTCTTGCACATCATTTGAACACCTTCAAAAACACCTTTGAACATTTTCCAAACAACACTGAAACACTTCCAAAACACTATTTGAGTACTCCCAAATTACACCACTGAATACTACTAAAACACCACTGAATACACTCAAAACACCACCAAAATCACCCACTTCCCACAATTTTTTCTCGTTTTATCTAATTTCATTAGAAAAGTCACAACATCCACAACCCACATCACCCACACCCCACAATTTTTTCTCGTTTTAGCTAATTTCATCAGAAAAAGGTACAACAACCCACAACTTATAACCACTTTTTCGACATCTCTAGTTCGACAACAACGCCCACAACACCCACATCCCACAACACCCACATCCCACAATCCACAATTTCTTTACAACACAAGTCTAGACATTTTTCTCGTTTTAACTATTTCATCAGAAAAAGTCACCACACCACTTATAAACACTTTTCAGCAACTCTAGTTCGACTACATTTCCCACAACCCTTATCATTTACCAAATTTATTCACATTTTTTTCCCCCCTTCTTTTTACTGAATCTTAAAAGTAATACACATTCCTCCCTACAGTACTAAAATTCTAATAAAATCCTCTCCGTACCCATCTCCTTGTATCCACATAAATCGATATTATACTCGCATCAACTACCCAACTATTGCGACAAGTTTCAACACCCCTCCATTCTTTTTCCAATATATCATAACTTTTCAATTCTATAATTTCTTTTTAAAATATTCACACATTTACCTTTTATTTTCAGTAAAATCTCCCCATATTTCTAATTACAACCCTCCCCATACCCCTCTCCATCTCATCCGCATTTTCTTCACATCCACTCACCCATCTCCCAACACACCTAGCCTAACCTAACCTAACCTAACCTAACCTAACCTAACCTAACCCATCCTAACCTAACCTATCCTAACCCATCCTAACCTAGCCTATCCTAACCTAACCTAACCTAGCCTAACCTAACCGAACCTAACCTATCCTAACCTAACCTAACCTAACCTAACCTAACTTATCCTAACCTAACCTAACCTAACTTAACCTAACCTATCCTATCCTAACCTAACCTAACCTAACCTAACCTAACCTAACCTAACTTATCCTAACCTAACCTAACCTAACTTAACCTAACCTATCCTATCCTAACCTAACCTAACCTAACTTATCCTAACCTAACCTATCTTAACCTAACCTAACCTAACCTAACCTAACCTAACCCATCCTAACCTAGCCTAGCCTATCCTAACCTAACCTAACCTATCCTAACTTAACCTAACCTATCCTAACCCATCTTACTTAGTGGAGTGGAGTGACTTTCATTAGTTTCTTTTTCTTGAAATACGAGACGTTACTGTGAATTTCATATAACCTGTAGTTACCAGCAGTCGCAATATACACAACGAGAAGCAATTATTACTACAGAAAAAGCGTCCTTCCTCCAAAATTTGCACCAGTCAACTATAGTGATAATATAGCATTTATTGTGGTGGAGACGGAAAAAAAAAAAAAAAAAAAAAAAAATAGAAAAGCCAGATACAGCGATTGATAAACAAGGAGGTGACCGTTCGTCATTGTAGGAGCTGCCAGATATCACCGGCTCTTCAACACGCAAGTTATACTTTTGTATCAGTCAAATCACATATTACTCGGGTAGATAATTTCCAGTAGATCCTTCATGTGTTAGCTCAAATCACCGACCAGTATGTTTTAAATAAGTGACCCACTGATCAGAGCAGATCGACTGGTCCGAACCCTTGACTGGTCCGAACCCTTGACTGGTCCGAACCCGGGACTGGTTTCAAACAGTTTCGTTGGACAATAAAGCAGACTGTAAACGGATGGGGTTGTAGGCGCCCTATAAACACAAACATTAAAAATCAGGAACGTGACGGTAAGCTGTCCAATATACAAAAAGAGTTAGAAACAGAAATACAAATAGCTAGAGCTTCATTTAAGGTTATTAATAGAATATTCAAGAGGTTGCTAGTAGAATTGCGTAAATCAACCATTCAAATCATTATGAAGCCCTGTGTAGTCTGTGGTCAGTCAAACAAACGGGCTTCCACATGGATCAATTGTCATTTTTGTGGAAATTGGTGTCACGCCCCTTGTGCAGATATCCCAGAACTAGCTACAAGCAGTATTAAAACAGAGAAGTGTTTTTGGGTATGCTCAAATGAGGAAAATCTGTGGACTAAAATCACAAGGGTATTAAAAGAGGACAACATCAAAGCTGCTTTCATAGAAAACCTGGAAGCTTTCTACAACAGATGGGAACATAAAATGTCTGGGCTGAATGGTACTGCCCTTGATACTGGCCATGTAGTCATAAACTGTAAGGCTGGAGGTGATGTCCTGGTAGTCAGTAAATGTGGGGCTGATAGTGCTGTAATGGGAGACAGTAATAGTGAAGCTGGAGGTGCTGTCCTGGGAGACAGTAATGGTGAAGCTGGAGGTGCTGTCCTGGGAGACAGTAATGGTGAAGCTGGAGGTGCTGTCCTGGGAGACAGAAATGGTGAAGCTGGAGATACTGTCCTGGGAGACAGAAATGGTGAAGCTGGAGATATTGTCCAGGTAGTCGGGAATTATACGCAGGAAGGAATACATATAAATGACCTCATAGGGGACAGGAGCCATAGTAGGGAAACAAGTGTAGTCAAAGATAAGATAAAACCAATATTGCAAACTAGAAATACCGCAGGAAATAGCAAACAAGAGGACTCCAATAGCAATAGTGAGGATAAATTACCAAAAACAACTGGTGGGAGCTCCATTGTTGGTGCTAGGGAGGATAGAAGTAAGACAGGGAAACATGCACCAACAGGGAATACAGTCACAGAAACCCAAGGCAAGCGGAAACCAAGCCTGTGCACATACTATGCACTTGGTATCTGCTGGCATGGGAAATCTGGAAAAACAGATGGGACATGCAACTATGACCACCCTAGAAAATGCCAAGCCCATATGACAACAGGAAAATGCAAACTCCCTTCCTGTAAGCTTTTTCACCCTGAACTGTGTACCTCTTCAGTACAGGAAAGACTGTGCTATAACTTAAATTGCCAGGCATACCATCTAAAGGGGACAAAAAGATACAAAACATCCAGGCCATGGGAAAACCTGGGTAGCCACAGCCACTCAAGAGGGAGAGGTTTTTTAGTGCCAGGAAGGAAAAAAACTGGCAGGAAATGGCAGAAATCGTACACCAAATCCAGTCATTCCTGGAGTGGAACCACAGTCGATGGCCTCCACTCCAAACCAACAGATACAGATACTAATGCCGGAAAAAAAAATCCCCCCCCAGTACCAACAATACCACCAGTCCGATAACATTCTTCTTTGCAAATATACAGGGTCTAAAGCCAGCTACAAACAACAAAATACCTTTCATCCGTGGACTGCTTGCAGAGGCAAAGGCAATGTTCGCGGCTTTCACTGAGACCCACATAAAGGATCACTTGGACAACGAAGTATGGATCCCAGGTTACAACCTATACAGATGTGACAGAGTGAACAGGCAAAAGGGGGGGGTTGGCCTGTACATTGCAGAGTCACTTGTTTGCACAGAACTGCTTAATGCCTCAAATGACGTAGTGGAAGTTTTAGCAGTAAAGGTCGAGAACCAAAACCTAGTCATTGTGGTAGTCTACAAGCCTCCGGATGCAACATCCCAGCAATTCCAGGAACAGCTGTTAAAAATTGACCACTGTCTGGAAAATCTTCCAGCTCCTGCACCCAACATCTTGCTCCTGGGGGATTTCAACTTAAGGCACCTAAAATGGAGGAATATAGCAAATAATATTGTTGCAGTAATGACACCAGGAGGCAGCTCTGATGAAAACTCACACTCACACGAGCTTTTAAATCTCTGCACAAAATTCAATTTAAACCAGCAAATAATAGAGCCTACAAGACTGGAGAATACACTAGACCTCATCTTCACTAACAATGATGATCTGATAAGAAATGTCACCATATCAAAAACAATATACTCAGATCACAACATAATTGAGGTTCAGACATGTAGGCATGGAGCCCCAGACCGACAAAATGAGACTAGTCACGAGGGAGCATTCACCAAATTCAACTTCAATAACAAAAACATAAAGTGGGACCAAGTAAACCAAGTCCTAACCGATATAAGCTGGGAAGATATACTAAGCAACACAGACCCAAACTTATGCCTAGAACAGATTAACTCGGTGGCACTCGATGTATGCACAAGGCTTATTCCTCTAAGAAAAAGGAGGAGTAGATGTAAAATAGAAAGAGACAGGCGCTCCCTTTACAGGCGACGGAAAAGAATAACAGAGCGGCTAAAAGAGGTCAATATATCTGAAATGCGCAGGGAGACACTGGTCAGAGAAATAGCAAGCATCGAACTTAAGCTAAAAGAATCCTTTAGGAGTCAGGAATCGCGGGAAGAACTAAAAGCCATAAATGAAATCGAAAGAAACCCAAAGTATTTCTTCTCCTATGCCAAATCAAAATCGAGAACAACGTCCAGTATTGGGCCCCTACTTAAACAAGATGGGTCCTACACAGATGACAGCAAGGAAATGAGTGAGCTACTCAAGTCCCAATATGACTCAGTTTTTAGCAAGCCGCTAACCAGACTGAGAGTCGAAGACCAAAATGAATTTTTTATGAGAGAGCCACAAAATTTGACTAACACAAGCCTATCCGATGTTATCCTGACGCCAAATGACTTCGAACAGGCGATAAATGACATGCCCATGCACTCTGCCCCAGGGCCAGACTCATGGAACTCTGTGTTCATCAAGAACTGCAAGAAGCCCCTATCACGAGCCTTTTCCATCCTATGGAGAGGGAGCATGGACACGGGGGTCGTCCCTCAGTTACTAAAAACAACAGACATAGCCCCACTCCACAAAGGGGGCAGTAAAGCAACAGCAAAGAACTACAGACCAATAGCACTAACATCCCATATCATAAAAATCTTTGAAAGGGTCCTAAGAAGCAAGATCACCACCCATCTAGAAACCCATCAGTTACACAACCCAGGGCAACATGGGTTTAGAACAGGTCGCTCCTGTCTGTCTCAACTACTGGATCACTACGACAAGGTCCTAAATGCACTAGAAGACAAAAAGAATGCAGATGTAATATATACAGACTTTGCAAAAGCCTTCGACAAGTGTGACCATGGCGTAATAGCGCACAAAATGCGCGCTAAAGGAATAACAGGAAAAGTCGGTCGATGGATCTATAATTTCCTCACTAACAGAACACAGAGAGTAGTCGTCAACAGAGTAAAGTCCGAGGCAGCTACGGTGAAAAGCTCTGTCCCACAAGGCACAGTACTAGCTCCCATCTTGTTCCTCATCCTCATATCCGACATAGACAAGGATGTCAGCCACAGCAGCGTGTCTTCCTTTGCAGATGACACCCGAATCTGCATGACAGTGTCTTCCATTGCAGACACTGCAAGGCTCCAGGCGGACATAAACCAAATCTTTCAGTGGGCTGCAGAAAACAATATGAAGTTCAACGATGAGAAATTTCAATTACTCAGATATGGTAAACATGAGGAAATTAAATCTTCATCAGAGTACAAAACAAATTCTGGCCACAAAATAGAGCGAAACACCAACGTCAAAGACCTAGGAGTGATTATGTCGGAAGATCTCACCTTCAAGGACCATAACATTGTATCAATCGCATCTGCTAGAAAAATGACAGGATGGATAATGAGAACCTTCAAAACTAGGGAGGCCAAGCCCATGATGACACTCTTCAGGTCACTTGTTCTATCTAGGCTGGAATATTGCTGCACTCTAACAGCACCTTTCAAGGCAGGTGAAATTGCCGACCTAGAAAATGTACAGAGAACTTTCACGGCGCGCATAACGGAGATAAAACACCTCAATTACTGGGAGCGCTTGAGGTTTCTAAACCTGTATTCCCTGGAACGCAGGAGGGAGAGATACATGATTATATACACCTGGAAAATCCTAGAGGGACTAGTACCAAACTTGCACACGAAAATCACTCACTACGAAAGCAAAAGACTTGGCAGACGATGCACCATCCCCCCAATGAAAAGCAGGGGTGTCACTAGCACGTTAAGAGACCATACAATAAGTGTCAGGGGCCCGAGACTGTTCAACTGCCTCCCAGCACACATAAGGGGGATTACCAACAGACCCCTGGCAGTCTTCAAGCTGGCACTGGACAAGCACCTAAAGTCGGTTCCTGATCAGCCGGGCTGTGGCTCGTATGTTGGTTTGCGTGCAGCCAGCAGCAACAGCCTGGTTGATCAGGCGCTGATCCACCAGGAGGCCTGGTCACAGACCGGGCCGCGGGGGCGTTGACCCCCGAAACTCTCTCCAGGTAAAACTCCAGCCTATCCTAACCTAACCTAACCTAGCCTAACCTATCCAAACCTAACCTATCCTAACCTAACCTAACCTAACCTAACCTAACTTATCCTAACCTAACCTAACCTAACTTAACCTAACTTAATCTGACCTAACCTAACCTAACCTTACCTAACCTAACCTAACTTATCCTAACCTAACCTAACCTAACCTCGGACATTATTTTCTTGTTGGTAAACACACTCAATGGTAGAAATATTTACTCGATTTCCGAACAGAAACACATTCCTCGCTCTGAGAGACTCCTTGAGCTTATATACCCTACCCCAATAGTATTGCGTCATGATTTTTGCACACCCCTTCCCCTCCGACGACACCATGTAATGCGGTTCACACCCAAGGTAGAAAATCACACGCTCTTCTCCTTACCGAACACCTGCATCAACTCTGGTCAGACAGACGCCATGTAATGCGGTTCACATCCAAGGTAGAAAATCACATAATCATCTCTTTCCAGACCAACTGTGTCCTCTTGTGCTAAAATTTGGTGAGGTCACAGGGTTGACAGACACCATGAAATTAACTTAAATGAGATATAACATTTGTATTCTACCTCAATACTTTTTTTCATGGTAAGGTTTGATTGATTTAAAATTCATCATGTCTTAAAAACTTTTATTAAACATTTCTCTTTTTAATGAATGAATGAAACATATTAATCTTGGTGTAACAACACGCTCTAAACATCATAAATCCTCCTCTCTAAGTCTTGTTCTTCCAAGTCCCGTCACATCGGTACCTGTAAATTTTAATATATTTTTTTATTTCATTAGCATATAATGGGGAGAAATTTGCACCATCACCTGTAAAAGATATAAACCAACTAAAAGTTACATATTTTTTCACTATCCCAAACATATTCTTCTCGTTAACTTAAATATCTTCCTATTCTTGACTTAAAAACATAATCGTACTGTGTCCCCTTATTAACTTTAATGATGTAAGTATTATGGTAGACATGATTCTTGGTGTTCAGGTAGAGAGAGAAGGTCGAAAAGGTAAGTGATACATTTTCATGAAGAGATAAATATGAGTTATATATATTAATTCAAATATATCTCTCTCCAAGTTATAATTACTTCCTCATAATAATTTAAATGAATTAAACCAATGATACAAGGTAAATAATTTTGCTCACATTACAAGTTACTCACACATTTAGGTTCAATGTTTTTAATATATTGTTTAATATCTGTGAAAAGTTCTCTCCAAATTATTTTCCACTTCTTTGTGTTGTACCATCTATGCAAAATGCACAGATTATACTGTGTGTTAAATATTTGACTGATAATTTTCAGATATATTGTTTTCAAAATATAATATACCAGATCGTCACTCCACTCCGTTACCATTTCATCAATGAATTCATGCGAATCAAGTTCATTTTCTAACCAATTTTTAACTCGCTGAAAATTCTTTTCACTCAATGATTCACCATCTTTCCTTAAGAGTTGATTGAGAGTGTTGCAAAATTCCAACCAAGGAAGATCTTTCACCGTTTCACAAATAACAATGAAATCGCCAAGTTTCCCCATATTAGATGCATTCCATGCGGTTCCCTGAATATGTCTGGTGGTGACTTACACACAACTCTTCCATACACATAAAGAGTTGCTAAATAGTATTAAATGAAAAATTTCATTAAACTTACCTAAACTTACCTGGCACTGGACAAGCACCTAAAGTCAGTTCCTGATCAGCCGGGCTGTGGCTCGTACGTTGGTTTGCGTGCAGCCAGCAGCAACAGCCTGGTTGATCAGGCGCTGATCCACCAGGAGGCCTGGTCACAGACCGGGCCGCGGGGGCGTTGACCCCCGAAACTCTCTCCAGGTAAACTCTCTCCAGGTAAACTAGGATCAGCCATTTCAAAATCCATTTTCATAATTAATTTTTTGGGCTTTGGTATAATAAAAGTAGTACTTGCTTCGGCAGTACATATACTAAAATTGGAACGATACAGAGAAGATTAGCGTGGCCCCTGCGCAAGGATGACACGCAAAATCGTGAAGCGTTCCACATTTTATCATTGTCCTCATCGCCTCCGAGCCGTGTGGACGAGCTGCGCAGACGCTCCTGTTTTGAGTTTGTTTTTGCGCAGTTTACCTGATTGAGCTGCCCCTAGCGTTGGTTGGTGGAAACTTTATTTTCTCCAACATGGCGCTGAATAGCAGAAGAAGAATCAACACTGTCTGCATTGAGATGATCCGTGGTGCTGTCACAGGATCCAACATGGATTTATTATTACCAGCGATCATTCGCGATACCTATGGTATAGCAAATGAGGAGATATGTGGTGTCGCATTAAATGGAATGACAAGAATCTTCGTTAAAATGACGTCTGCACAAGTCTACAAGGCAGTGGTCGACAAGTATCAGGAGACCATCATACCGGTTAATACAGCTGTGTCGGTGAGACTTCATGATGTATCTCGACATTACACTTGGGTGAAAATCAGGAATGTGCCTTTTGAGGCGACTGATTTTGATATTACCAGTGAACTGCGTACTTATGGGACGGTTCACGTAGCCACAGCAGGGAGATGGGCAACTGGACCGTATGCAGGTGCGCTGGAAGGCGCGTATACAGTTAAAATGACTCTTCGACACCCTATTCCTTCATATATTGTGTTGAAAGAATTACGGACTCAAGTCTATGTAACGTATGCGGGGCAACAACGAACGTGTCGGCTATGTGGGTCATATGATCACATCGCGGCGCAGTGTGGGAAACGAAGTGGGTACCCGGCACAACAGCAACGGCAACAGCAGCAACAGCAGCCAGTGGACGAGGTTGGCGATGAGCGAGAACAGTCTCTTGCTACACCGCCCCAACAACGGTTGTCATGGAGTGAGGAGGTGGACAAAGAAAAGGAGCTCGAATCGCCAATTGTAACGCTTCAAGGAGAATCTCAGTCATTGGACATACATAAGGTTTTTGAGGAGAGACTACCTAATATGGGTGAAGAAGTGGCGGCGTCTTTGGTAAAGGCGTTGGATGACTTGTTAGAGGAATCGGTCCTAGATCAGGTGGAAGACCCAGGCTTAGTTCTAGGGAAGGCTGTGAATGATGATATGGCAGAAGATGACGGTTTGTCGACGAGAGAGTCTAAAGGATTGAAGGTGCATGCAGTAGAGGTGGAGGTGCATCAGGACGGTGCTTCAGATGTCAAAATGCAGGTGGAGGGCGGGACACGAAAGAGGACTGCAGCATCATCGGATTCTGATGATGTGCTAACTCCTGCCCAACGCCCTGGGAAAAAGTCTTGGGTGGAGGTACAGCAGAGAGGGAATGGTGAACCCAAGGATCAAGGGATTTGAAAGGTGATTCCCAACAAAGGGGGGAGGGACAAAGGTGTTGCAAAACGAACTGGGGTAAAGTCAATGCCGGGGACAAAAGGAAAACCCATTTGTTGAATTCAAGTGTTTTACTATAAATATTAACGGGTTGAGAGCTGAGAGGAAGCTTAAGTGGTTTAATGAGTATTTGGTGCGACTTGGTATGGATGTGGTATTCTTACAGGAACATAATTTTAGGCCTGGTTATGAGTTGGATATGAGTGGTTATAATGTGTACATGGAACATGCGACACGTTTGAAAGGTGGGGCTGCCATTTTGGTAAAGGAAACTAGCCCGTTTATAATAAGGCGTAGTGAAGGGGGGGAGGGGAGGGTAATTAGAGTGGATGGAACTTGGGGTAGGGTTCCCATTAGTTTAGTATGTGTATATGGTCCGGCTGAGGGTGACGTGAGTATTAAAACTAAATTTGTTCGGGACGTGCTGGTCTATTTTTATACGTGGTTTACCGAATGTTACAGTCACAGAAACCCAAGGCAAGCGGAAACCAATCCTGTGCACATACTATGCACTTGGTATCTGCTGGCATGGGAAATCTGGAAAAGCAGATGGGACATGCAACTATGACCACCCTAGAAAATGCCATGCCCATATGACAACAGGAAAATGCAAACTCCCTTCCTGTAAGCTTTTTCACCCTGAAATGTGTACCTCTTCAGTACAGGAAAGACTGTGCTATAACTTAAATTGCCAGGCATACCATCTAAAGGGGACAAAAAGATACAAAACATCCAGGCCATGGGAAAACCTGGGTAGCCACAGCCACTCAAGAGGGAGAGGTTTTTTAGTGCCAGGAAGGAAAAAAAACTGGCACGAAATGGCAGAAATCGTACACCAAATCCAGTCATTCCTAGAGTGGAACCACAGTCGATGGCCTCCACTCCAAACCAACAGATACTGATACTAATGCCGGAAAAAAAATCCCCCCCCCCCAGTACCAACAATACCACCAGTCCGATAACATTCTTCTTTGCAAATATACAGGGTCTAAAGCCAGCAACAAACAACAAAATACCTTTCATCCGTGGACTGCTTGCAGAGGCAAAGGCAATGTTCGCGGCTTTCACTGAGACCCACATAAAGGATCACTTGGACAACGAAATATGGATCCCAGGTTACAACCTATACAGATGTGACAGAGTGAACAGGCAAAAGGGGGGGGTTGGCCTGTACATTGCAGAGTCACTTGTTTGCACAGAACTGCTCAATGCCTCAAATGATGTAGTGGAAGTTTTAGCAGTAAAGGTCGAGAACCAAAACCTAGTCATTGTGGTAGTCTACAAGCCTCCGGATGCAACATCCCAGCAATTCCAGGAACAGCTGTTAAAAATTGACCACTGTCTGGAAAATCTTCCAGCTCCTGCACCCAACATCTTGCTCCTGGGGGATTTCAACTTAAGGCACCTAAAATGGAGGAATATAGCAAATAATATTGTTGCAGTAATAACACCAGGAGGCAGCTCTGATGAAAACTCACACTCACACGAGCTTTTAAATCTCTGCACAAAATTCAATTTAAACCAGCAAATAATAGAGCCTACTAGACTGGAGAATACACTAGACCTCATCTTCACTAACAATGATGATCTGATAAGAAATGTCACCATATCAAAAACAATATACTCAGATCACAACATAATTGAGGTTCAGACATGTATGCGTGGAGCCCCAGACCGACAAAATGAGACTAGTCACGAGGGAGTATTCACCAAATTCAACTTCAATAACAAAAACATAAAGTGGGACCAAGTAAACCAAGTCCTAACCGATATAAGCTAGGAAGATACACTAAGCAACACAGACCCCAACTTATGCCTAGAACAGATTAACTCGGTGGCACTCGAAGTATGCACAAGGCTTATTCCTCTAAGAAAAAGGAGGAGTAGATGTAAAATAGAAAGAGACAGGCGCTCCCTTTACAGGCGACGGAAAAGAATAACAGAGCGGCTAAAAGAGGTCAATATATCTGAAATGCGTAGGGAGACACTGGTCAGAGAAATAGCAAGCATCGAACTTAAGCTAAAAGAATCCTTTAGGAGTCAGGAATCGCGGGAAGAACTAAAAGCCATAAATGAAATCGAAAGAAACCCAAAGTATTTCTTCTCCTATGCCAAATCAAAATCGAGAACAACGTCCAGTATTGGGCCCCTACTTAAACAAGATGGGTCCTACACAGATGACAGCAAGGAAATGAGTGAGCTACTCAAGTCCCAATATGACTCAGTTTTTAGCAAGCCGCTAACCAGACTGAGAGTCGAAGATCAAAATGAATTTTTTATGAGAGAGCCACAAAATTTGATTAACACAAGCCTATCCGATGTTATCCTGACGCCAAATGACTTCGAACAGGCGATAAATGACATGCCCATGCACTCTGCCCCAGGGCCAGACTCATGGAACTCTGTGTTCATCAAGAACTGCAAGAATCCCCTATCACGAGCCTTTTCCATCCTATGGAGAGGGAGCATGGACACGGGGGTCGTCCCTCAGTTACTAAAAACAACAGACATAGCCCCACTCCACAAAGGGGGCAGTAAAGCAACAGCAAAGAACTACAGACCAATAGCACTAACATCCCATATCATAAAAATCTTTGAAAGGGTCCTAAGAAGCAAGATCACCACCCATCTAGAAACCCATCAGTTACACAACCCAGGGCAACATGGGTTTAGAACAGGTCGCTCCTGTCTGTCTCAACTATTGGATCACTACGACAAGGTCCTAAATGCACTAGAAGACAAAAAGAATGCAGATGTAATATATACAGACTTTGCAAAAGCCTTCGACAAGTGTGACCTGGAGTTTACCTGGAGAGAGTTCCGGGGGTCAACGCCCCCGCGGCCCGGTCTGTGACCAGGCCTTCTGGTGGATCAAAGCCTGATCAACCAGGCTGTTGCTGCTGGCTGCACGCAAACCAACGTACGAGCCACAGCCCGGCTGATCCGGAACTAACTTTAGGTGCTTGTCCAGTGCCAGCTTGAAGACTGCCAGGGGTCTGTTGGTAATCCCCCTTATGTGTGCTGGGAGGCAGTTGAACAGTCTCGGGCCCCTGACACTTATTGTATGGTCTCTTAACGTGCTAGTGACACCCCTGCTTTTCATTGGGGGGATGGTGCATCGTCTGCCAAGTCTTTTGCTTTCGTAGTGAGTGATTTTCGTGTGCAAGTTCGGTACTAGTCCCACTAGGATTTTCCAGGTGTATATAATCATGTATCTCTCCCTCCTGCGTTCCAGGGAATACAGGTTTAGGAACCTCAAGCGCTCCCAATAATTGAGGTGTTTTATCTCCGTTATGCGCGCCGTGAAAGTTCTCTGTACATTTTCTAGGTCGGCAATTTCACCTGCCTTGAAAGGTGCTGTTAGTGTGCAGCAATATTCCAGCCTAGATAGAACAAGTGACCTGAAGAGTGTCATCATGGGCTTGGCCTCCCTAGTTTTGAAGGTTCTCATTATCCATCCTGTCATTTTTCTAGCAGATGCGATTGATACAATGTTATGGTCCTTGAAGGTGAGATCCTACGACATGATCACTCCCAGGTCTTTGACGTTGGTGTTTCGCTCTATTTTGTGGCCAGAATTTGTTTTGTACTCTGATGAAGATTTAATTTCCTCATGTTTACCATATCTGAGTAATTGAAATTTCTCATCGTTGAACTTCATATTGTTTTCTGCAGCCCACTGAAAGATTTGGTTGATGTCCGCCTGGAGCTTTGCAGTGTCTGCAATGGAAGACACTGTCATGCAGATTCGGGTGTCATCTGCAAAGGAAGACACGGTGCTGTGGCTGACATCCTTGTCTATGTCGGATATGAGGATGAGGAACAAGATGGGAGCGAGTACTGTGCCTTGTGGAACAGAGCTTTTCACCGTAGCTGCCTCGGACTTTATTCTGTTGACGACTACTCTCTGTGTTCTGTTAGTGAGGAAATTATAGATCCATCGACCGACTTTTCCTGTTATTCCTTTAGCACGCATTTTGTGCGCTATTACGCCATGGTCACACTTGTCGAAGGCTTTTGCAAAGTCTGTATATATTACATCTGCATTCTTTTTGTCTTCTAGTTCATTTAGGACCTTGTCGTAGTGATCCAATAGCTGAGACAGACAGGAGCGACCTGTTCTAAACCCATGTTGCCCTGGGTTGTGTAACTGATGGGTTTCTAGATGGGTGGTGATCTTGCTTCTTAGGACCCTTTCAAAGATTTTTATGATATGGGATGTTAGTGCTATTGGTCTGTAGTTCTTTGCTGTTGCTTTACTGCCCCCTTTGTGGAGTGGGGCTATGTCTGTTGTTTTTAGTAACTGTGGGACAACCCCCGTGTCCATGCTCCCTCTCCATAGGATGGAAAAGGCTCGTGATAGGGGCTTCTTGCAGTTCTTGATGAACACAGAGTTCCATGAGTCTGGCCCTGGGGCAGAGTGCATGGGCATGTCATTTATCGCCTGTTCGAAGTCATTTGGCGTCAGGATAACATCGGATAGGCTTGTGTAAATCAAATTTTGTGGCTCTCTCATAAAAAATTCATTTTGATCTTCGACTCTCAGTCTGGTTAGCGGCTTGCTAAAAACTGAGTCATATTGGGACTTGAGTAGCTCACTCATTTCCTTGCTGTCATCTGTGTAGGACCCATCTTGTTTAAGTAGGGGCCCAATACTGGACGTTGTTCTCGATTTTGATTTGGCATAGGAGAAGAAATACTTTGGGTTTCTTTCGATTTCATTTATGGCTTTTAGTTCTTCCCGCGATTCCTGACTCCTAAAGGATTCTTTTAGCTTAAGTTCGATGCTTGCTATTTCTCTGACCAGTGTCTCCCTACGCATTTCAGATATATTGACCTCTTTTAGCCGCTCTGTTATTCTTTTCCGTCGCCTGTAAAGGGAGCGCCTGTCTCTTTCTGTTTTACATCTACTCCTCCTTTTTCTTAGAGGAATAAGCCTTGTGCATACATCGAGTGCCACCGAGTTAATCTGTTCTAGGCATAAGTTGGGGTCTGTGTTGCTTAGTATATCTTCCCAGCTTATATCGGTTAGGACTTGGTTTACTTGGTCCCACTTTATGTTTTTGTTATTGAAGTTGAATTTGGTGAATGCTCCCTCGTGACTAATCTCATTATGTCGGTCTGGGGCTCCGCGCATACATGACTGAACCTCAATTATGTTGTGATCTGAGTATATTGTTTTTGATATGGTGACATTTCTTATCAGATCATCATTGTTAGTGAAGATGAGGTCTAGTGTATTCTCCAGTCTAGTAGGCTCAATTATTTGCTGGTTTAAATTGAATTTTGTGCAGAGATTTAAAAGCTCGCGTGAGTGTGAGTTTTCATCAGAGCTGCCTCCTGGTGTCATTACTGCAACAATATTATTTGCTATATTCCTCCATTTTAGGTGCCTTAAGTTGAAATCCCCCAGGAGCAAGATGTTGGGTGCAGGAGCTGGAAGATTTTCCAGACAGTGGTCAATTTTTAACAGCTGTTCCTGGAATTGCTGGGATGTTGCATCCGGAGGCTTGTAGACTACCACAATGACTAGGTTTTGGTTCTCGACCTTTACTGCTAAAACTTCCACTACATCATTTGAGGCATTTAGCAGTTCTGTGCAAACAAGTGACTCTGCAATGTACAGGCCATGGCGTAATAGCGCACAAAATGCGTGCTAAAGGAATAACAGGAAAAGTCGGTCGATGGATCTATAATTTCCTCACTAACAGAACACAGAGAGTAGTCGTCAACAGAGTAAAGTCCGAGGCAGCTACGGTGAAAAGCTCTGTTCCACAAGGCACAGTACTAGCTCCCATCTTGTTCCTCATCCTCATATCCGACATAGACAAGGATGTCAGCCACAGCACCGTGTCTTCCTTTGCAGATGACACCCGAATCTGCATGACAGTGTCTTCCATTGCAGACACTGCAAGGCTCCAGGTGGACATCAACCAAATCTTTCAGTGGGCTGCGGAAAACAATATGAAGTTCAACGATGAGAAATTTCAATTACTCAGATATGGTAAGCATGAGGAAATTAAATCTTCATCAGAGTACAAAACAAATTCTGGCCACAAAATAGAGCGAAACACCAACGTCAAAGACCTGGGAGTGATTATGTCGGAGGATCTCACCTTCCTGGAGTTTACCTGGAGAGAGTTTCGGGGGTCAACGCCCCCGCGGCCCGGTCTGTGACCAGGCCTCCTGGTGGATCAGCGCCTGATCAACCAGGCTGTTGCTGCTGGCTGCACGCAAACCAACGTACGAGCCACAGCCCGGCTGATCAGGAACTGACTTTAGGTGCTTGTCCAGTGCCAGCTTGAAGACTGCCAGGGGTCTGTTGGTAATCCCCCTTATGTGTGCTGGGAGGCAGTTGAACAGTCTCGGGCCCCTGACACTTATTGTATGGTCTCTTAACGTGCTAGTGACACCCCTGCTTTTCATTGGGGGGATGGTGCATCGTCTGCCAAGTCTTTTGCTTTCGTAGTGAGTGATTTTCGTGTGCAAGTTTGGTACTAGTCCCTCTAGGATTTTCCAGGTGTATATAATCATGTATCTCTCCCTCCTGCGTTCCAGGGAATACAGGTTTAGAAACCTCAAGCGCTCCCAGTAATTGAGGTGTTTTATCTCCGTTATGCGCGCCGTGAAAGTTCTCTGTACATTTTCTAGGTCGGCAATTTCACCTGCCTTGAAAGGTGCTGTTAGAGTGCAGCAATATTCCAGCCTAGATAGAACAAGTGACCTGAAGAGTGTCATCATGGGCTTGGCCTCCCTAGTTTTGAAGGTTCTCATTATCCATCCTGTCATTTTTCTAGCAGATGCGATTGATACAATGTTATGGTCCTTGAAGGTGAGATCCTCCGACATAATCACTCCTAGGTCTTTGACGTTGGTGTTTCGCTCTATTTTGTGGCCAGAATTTGTTTTGTACTCTGATGAAGATTTAATTTCCTCATGTTTACCATATCTGAGTAATTGAAATTTCTCATCGTTGAACTTCATATTGTTTTCTGCAGCCCACTGAAAGATTTGGTTGATGTCCGCCTGGAGCCTTGCAGTGTCTGCAATGGAAGACACTGTCATGCAGATTCGGGTGTCATCTGCAAAGGAAGACACGGTGCTGTGGCTGACATCCTTGTCTATGTCGGATATGAGGATGAGGAACAAGATGGGAGCTAGTACTGTGCCTTGTGGGACAGAGCTTTTCACCGTAGCTGCCTCGGACTTTACTCTGTTGACGACTACTCTCTGTGTTCTGTTAGTGAGGAAATTATAGATCCATCGACCGACTTTTCCTGTTATTCCTTTAGCGCGCATTTTGTGCGCTATTACGCTATGGTCACACTTGTCGAAGGCTTTTGCAAAGTCTGTATATATTACATCTGCATTCTTTTTGTCTTCTAGTGCATTTAGGACCTTGTCGTAGTGATCCAGTAGTTGAGACAGACAGGAGCGACCTGTTCTAAACCCATGTTGCCCTGGGTTGTGTAACTGATGGGTTTCTAGATGGGTGGTGATCTTGCTTCTTAGGACCCTTTCAAAGATTTTTATGATATGGGATGTTAGTGCTATTGGTCTGTAGTTCTTTGCTGTTGCTTTACTGCCCCCTTTGTGGAGTGGGGCTATGTCTGTTGTTTTTAGTAACTGAGGGACGACCCCCGTGTCCATGCTCCCTCTCCATAGGATGGAAAAGGCTCGTGATAGGGGCTTCTTGCAGTTCTTGATGAACACAGAGTTCCATGAGTCTGGCCCTGGGGCAGAGTGCATGGGCATGTCATTTATCGCCTGTTCGAAGTCATTTGGCGTCAGGATAACATCGGATAGGCTTGTGTTAAGTCAAATTTTGTGGCTCTCTCATAAAAAATTCATTTTGATCTTCGACTCTCAGTCTGGTTAGCGGCTTGCTAAAAACTGAGTCATATTGGGACTTGAGTAGCTCACTCATTTCCTTGCTGTCATCTGTGTAGGACCCATCTTGTTTAAGTAGGGGCCCAATACTGGACGTTGTTCTCGATTTTGATTTGGCATAGGAGAAGAAATACTTTGGGTTTCTTTCGATTTCATTTATGGCTTTTAGTTCTTCCCGCGATTCCTGACTCCTAAAGGATTCTTTTAGCTTAAGTTCGATGCTTGCTATTTCTCTGACCAGTGTCTCCCTGCGCATTTCAGATATATTGACCTCTTTTAGCCGCTCTGTTATTCTTTTCCGTCGCCTGTAAAGGGAGCGCCTGTCTCTTTCTATTTTACATCTACTCCTCCTTTTTCTTAGAGGAATAAGCCTTGTGCATACATCGAGTGCCACCGAGTTAATCTGTTCTAGGCATAAGTTTGGGTCTGTGTTGCTTAGTATATCTTCCCAGCTTATATCGGTTAGGACTTGGTTTACTTGGTCCCACTTTATGTTTTTGTTATTGAAGTTGAATTTGGTGAATGCTCCCTCGTGACTAGTCTCATTTTGTCGGTCTGGGGCTCCATGCCTACATGTCTGAACCTCAATTATGTTGTGATCTGAGTATATTGTTTTTGATATGGTGACATTTCTTATCAGATCATCATTGTTAGTGAAGATGAGGTCTAGTGTATTCTCCAGTCTTGTAGGCTCTATTATTTGCTGGTTTAAATTGAATTTTGTGCAGAGATTTAAAAGCTCGTGTGAGTGTGAGTTTTCATCAGAGCTGCCTCCTGGTGTTATTACTGCAACAATATTATTTGCTATATTCCTCCATTTTAGGTGCCTTAAGTTGAAATCCCCCAGGAGCAAGATGTTGGGTGCAGGAGCTGGAAGATTTTCCAGACAGTGGTCAATTTTTAACAGCTGTTCCTGGAATTGCTGGGATGTTGCATCCGGAGGCTTGTAGACTACCACAATGACTAGGTTTTGGTTCTCGACCTTTACTGCTAAAACTTCCACTACGTCATTTGAGGCATTAAGCAGTTCTGTGCAAACAAGTGACTCTGCAATGTACAGGCCAACCCCCCCCTTTTGCCTGTTCACTCTGTCACATCTGTATAGGTTGTAACCTGGGATCCATACTTCGTTGTCCAAGTGATCCTTTATGTGGGTCTCAGTGAAAGCCGCGAACATTGCCTTTGCCTCTGCAAGCAGTCCACGGATGAAAGGTATTTTGTTGTTTGTAGCTGGCTTTAGACCCTGTATATTTGCAAAGAAGAATGTTATCGGACTGGTGGTATTGTTGGTACTGGGGGGGGATTTTTTTTCCGGCATTAGTATCTGTATCTGTTGGTTTGGAGTGGAGGCCATCGACTGTGGTTCCACTCCAGGAATGACTGGATTTGGTGTACGATTTCTGCCATTTCCTGCCAGTTTTTTTTCCTTCCTGGCACTAAAAAAACCTCTCCCTCTTGAGTGGCTGTGGCTACCCAGGTTTTCCCATGGCCTGGATGTTTTGTATCTTTTTGTCCCCTTTAGATGGTATGCCTGGCAATTTAAGTTATAGCACAGTCTTTCCTGTACTGAAGAGGTACACATTTCAGGGTGAAAAAGCTTACAGGAAGGGAGTTTGCATTTTCCTGTTGTCATATGGGCATGGCATTTTCTAGGGTGGTCATAGTTGCATGTCCCATCTGTTTTTCCAGATTTCCCATGCCAGCAGATACCAAGTGCATAGTATGTGCACAGGCTTGGTTTCCGCTTGCCTTGGGTTTCTGTGACTGTATTCCCTGTTGGTGCATGTTTCCCTGTCTTACTTCTATCCTCCCTAGCACCAACAATGGAGCTCCCACCAGTTGTTTTTGGTAATTTATCCTCACTATTGCTATTGGAGTCCTCTTGTTTGCTATTTCCTGCGGTATTTCTAATTTGCAATATTGGTTTTATCTTATCTTTGACTACACTTGTTTCCCTACTACGGCTCCTGTCCCCTATGAGGTCATTTATATGTATTCCTTCCTGCGTATAATTCCCGACTACCTGGACAATATCTCCAGCTTCACCATTTCTGTCTCCCAGGACAGTATCTCCAGCTTCACCATTTCTGTCTCCCAGGACAGCACCTCCAGCTTCACCATTAATGTCTCCCAGGACAGTATCTCCAGCTTCACCATTTCTGTCTCCCAGGACAGCACCTCCAGCTTCACCATTTCTGTCTCCCAGGACAGTATCTCCAGCTTCATCATTTCTGTCTCCCAGGACAGCACCTCCAGCTTCACCATTTCTGTCTCCCAGGACAGCACCTCCAGCTTCACCATTACTGTCTCCCAGGACAGCACTATCAGCCCCACATTTACTGACTACCAGGACATCACCTCCAGCCTTACAGTTTATGACTACATGGCCAGTATCAAGGGCAGTACCATTCAGCCCAGACATTTTATGTTCCCATCTGTTGTAGAAAGCTTCCAGGTTTTCTATGAAAGCAGCTTTGATGTTGTCCTCTTTTAATACCCTTGTGATTTTAGTCCACAGATTTTCCTCATTTGAGCATACCCAAAAACACTTCTCTGTTTTAATACTGCTTGTAGCTAGTTCTGGGATATCTGCACAAGGGGCGTGACACCAATTTCCACAAAAATGACAATTTATCCATGTGGAAGCCCGTTTGTTTGACTGACCACAGACTACACAGGGCTTCATAATGATTTGAATGGTTGATTTACTGCAATTCTACTAGCAACCTCTTGAATATTCTATTAATAACCTTAAATGAAGCTCTAGCTATTTGTATTTCTGTTTCTAACTCTTTTTGTATATTGGACAGCTTACCGTCACGTTCCTGATTTTTAATGTTTGTGTTTATAGGGCGCCTACAACCCCATCCGTTTACAGTCTGCTTTATTGTCCAACGAAACTGTTTGAAACCAGTCCCGGGTTCGGACCAGTCAAGGGTTCGGACCAGTCAAGGGTTCGGACCAGTCGATCTGCTCTGATCAGTGGGTCACTTATTTAAAACATACTGGTCGGTGATTTGAGCTAACACATGAAGGATCTACTGGAAATTATCTACCCGAGTAATATGTGATTTGACTGATACAAAAGTATAACTTGCGTGTTGAAGAGCCGGTGATATCTGGCAGCTCCTACAATGACGAACGGTCACCTCCTTGTTTATCAATCGCTGTATCTGGCTTTTCTATTTTTTTTTTTTTTTTTTTTTTTTTTTTACGTCTCCACCACAATAAATGCTATATTATCACTATAGTTGACTGGTGCAAATTTTGGAGGAAGGACGCTTTTTCTGTAGTAATAATTGCTTCTCGTTGTGTATATTGCGACTGCTGGTAACTACAGGTTATATGAAATTCACAGTAACGTCTCGTATTTCAAGAAAAAGAAACTAATGAAAGTCACTCCACTCCACTAAGTACCATTATAATACTGGTTAGTTGCTACTACAACACTGTATTCTGCTAATCACTGGTATCACTAGATTATATGCGAGTACACTGGCAAGCCAGGAAGATTATTAAAAACAGCTGACCTGTGGTAAGTTTCTGGCGACTTCTGGCACCTGCCTCTATAGGCTTATCACTTCATTTACAAATTCACCTGTTTTCAAATGACACTTTAGCCTTTATCATCAATATACTAGGGAGCCACTGTAGTATACACTATACACTATGTATACTCAATGTTATCAGGGAGACTTTCTTTCCTCTGACATGAAAAGTTCAATTATTATTTTTTTCCACACGGGACAGGCCTATGATTCCCCTCTGGCAGTAAACTCTGCTAGTGCACACTAATTCTCCTTTTTTGACTCAGTATATAATGTTTTCCGCCCAAGATTGGTTCCAGGCGCTAGAGGGATGTATCGTATAGGATTGATGACACAAATTAAAGTTCTAGCACGTAAGAGCGACCGTGAAAACACGAAAAACCCGGAGCACAACGAGGCACGCTGACATGCTGACAGATGCCGTGCACCAGGACCATAACATTGTATCAATCGCATCTGCTAGAAAAATGACAGGATGGATAATGAGAACCTTCAAAACTAGGGAGGCCAAGCCCATGATGACACTCTTCAGATCACTTGTTCTATCTAGGCTGGAATATTGCTGCACTCGAACATCACCTTTCAAGGCAGGTGAAATTGCCGACCTAGAAAATGTACAGAGAACTTTCACGGCGCGCATAACGGAGATAAAACACCTCAATTACTGGGAGCGCTTGAGGTTTCTAAACCTGTATTTCCTGGAACGCAGGAGGGAGAGATACATGATAATATACACCTGGAAAATCCTAGAGGGACTAGTACCGAACTTGCACACGAAAATCACTCACTACGAAAGCAAAAGACTTGGCAGACGATGCACCATCCCCCCAATGAAAAGCAGGGGTGTCACTAGCACGTTAAGAGACCATACAATAAGTGTCAGGGGCCCGAGACTGTTCAACTGCCTCCCAGCACACATAAGGGGGATTACCAACAGACCCCTGGCAGTCTTCAAGCTGGCACTGGACAAGCACCTAAAGTCAGTTCCTGATCAGCCGGGCTGTGGCTCGTACGTTGGTTTGCGTGCAGCCAGCAGCAACAGCCTGGTTGATCAGGGGCTGATCCACCAGGAGGCCTGGTCACAGAACGGGCCGCAGGGGGCGTTGACCCCCGAAACTTTCTCCAGGTAATAGGCGGAGATTGGAATTGCGTGATACGACGTAAAGATGTGGAGCCCAGAGGTGCGGGGTGTTGTTTGGGTATATTGGGGGATATATTGACCGGGGTGGGGTTAAAGGATGTGTGTGGGAGGGGAGGGATGGTAGAGCATACCTTCATTAAACGAGGTTATGTGGCGAGGTTGGACAGAATGTACGTGCCTTGTGCGGTTACTGTGCGGAGGGTGAATGTGATAGATGTGGTTTTTTCGGATCATAGAGGAGTTGTAATAGATGTGGATATTGAGGGTGTGCCTCGGAGGGGTCCATCATTTTGGAAATTGAATGTAAAGTTATTAAAGGAAGAGGATAGTCTTTTGTCTTTTGGACATATGTGGGATCGTTTAGTGGTAGAAGCACCAGGGGATGTTGCCATGGTTAATTGGTGGGAAACAATAGCTAAAAAACGTATTAAGGAATATTATATTAATCGAGGGAAGAGATATAATCAGTTACAATACGGTTTTCAAAAATATTTAGAGGGGCAGTTGCGCGACTGTTATGCACAAATTAATGATAATTATCCTGTTATTGAAATTGAAAGTTTGAAGGAAAATATCCGGAATTTACAAAATGAGAGGTTTGATGGGGAAAGGCTTAAGGGCGGGATTGAGGAGGTTTTGTGGGGAGATCGGCCGTCGGCGTGTGTGTTGCGGAGTCAACACACACGTCGCAAGGCAATGGAGTTAATGGGGTTGAATGTTCAGGTAGGTATGCAAGGGTATAAAGTGGACCAGGTGTTGACGACGACTGAGGGTATGAGTGGGTATATTGATGCTTGGGTTAAGTTGAAAACGCAATGTGTGGGAATAAGTGAAATAGCATTACAGTCAATTGGAAGGTTTGTGCAGTGTGAGTTGACAGAGCATGATCGATTCATTTTGGAAGGGCCGATAACGGAGTGCGAGACATGGGAAGCTTTATCCGGGGCGCAATTAGGTAAGGCACCAGGAATTGATGGGTTGCCCAGTGACTTTTATCTCCAAAATTGGAGCGTTTTAAAAGAATTTTTGGTAAGATTATTCAATATCCTTAAGCGGGATCGGGTTTTAGGGGCACAGCAGCGGATGGCTGTGGTCGTTTTAGTGCCTAAAGGTGAGCCATTAACAGTTAAAGATTATCGTGCTATTTCGTTATTGTGTGGTGATTATAAGATTTTTGCAAGAATTTTAGCTAACAGAATAAAAAAGGTCCTGGGTAAAATAATTGATAAGGGACAATATGGGGTGCCGGGAAGGTCTATGTATGACGGGCATGGTTTGATTAGAAGTTTTATTGAAGAAAGTGTAAAATTGGGAGTGGGGGGGTGTTGGCTATAGATTGGGAGGCGGCATATGATAGTGTAGAAAGGGAAGCGTTATGGAAGATTATGAGATGGCAGGGGTTTGGAGAGGAAATTATATCATGGGCCAAATTAATGTATCAAGATGCATCCTTGCGGGTGCAGGTAAATGGAAGGTTAGGAGAACAAATTCAGATGAGCAGGGTTCTACGTCAAGGTTGTCCCCTTTCACAAATATTTTTTGCGTGTTTACAGGATCCCTTTTATAGAGGAATTAGGGTCTTATTGGCAGCAAATGGGGTTGGTGACGAAAGGGGTGGGGGGGCTGGCATTGTTGGATATGTTGATGACACAACGATTTTAGTAAGTGGTAACAGGGATTTGCTCGGGTGGAAAAGTTAGTAAATGTTTTTGAAAAGGCTTCTGGCATGTCAATTAATAAGGAGAAAACGAAGTATATGGATCTTGGGGATGGGTTAAGTGAGGAATGTGAAGTAGTTGAAAGGTGGAAAAAGGTGGACCAATTACTGATATGTGGGATCGTTTATGTAAGTGATATCAAGTTAGCACAACAAATAAATTCAGTGCGTATTGTAATGGTGTACTGAAGCGCATCAGTGGTTTACGAGCTGCACACTTAACTTTGCATCAAAGAGTAATTACAACGAATGTCCTATTATATAGTAAACTTTGGCATGTAGCAGCAATATATCCGATACTTCGTAGTGAGATACAAAGGTTACAAAAGCGCGTTTTTAGATTCATTTGGGGTACTGGAAGCGAATGGTTAGGTAGAGCGGTTGTCACACTCCCGGTTGGCCGAGGAGGGCTGGGTCTTATAGCTGTTGAAAAGAGGATTATGAGTGTGTATTTGAAACGTAGTTATAAGCGGGAGGGGGGGGGGGCGAGGGAAGGCGGACTTCATAAGATACGTCAGGATATGCAACGGTGGTGGGTGGGTAGGGAGTTCATAATCGGTGAGGCAATGTTACGGGTCATCATAAACATGAGCAATCCTTCACATATTAAATTGGGAAACCTTGATGGGGTGGAAGGTAAGGCAGTGGTAGCAGTGGTAGAAGGGGTTTATCCGATGTATGATTGGCATAATATCTGGGGGCGTTTGAATAAATTACGTTTAAAACCTAAAGTACGAGAATTAATGTATAGATTTTTACATGGGATCTTACCGTCTGGAATGGTTTTATTCCATAAGAGAATAAGGGAGGATGGGATATGCAAGGCTTGTGGTGGATGGGAGACTGTTTTCCATATAGTGTATTTTTGCGAAAGTACTGAACTAATAAGGGTTTGGTTGGGTAAGGTAATAAGGTTAGTGGGAGGGGGGGGTTTGCAGGTGTTGAGGGTTTTAAGCTTAGACATAGGTGGGGTGAATCAAATGGTAGAGAATGCGGTAGGGTATATAATTACAGATTATATTTATATGTCTTGGGCTATGAGAGGAGCGAATGTGTGTGAAAGAATTAATGCGTTAACAGCAACTTTTTATAGGACAAAGTGCGACTTATAACTATGTATGTGTATGTGTGTATATATATGCATGTGTTGTATGTGTGTGTGTATATGTGTATATATGTATGTATGTATGTATATGTATGTTCAATTCAATTCAATTCAAAGTTTATTCTCTATAAGGATTACAATGCTGAGTTTACAGAAATTTGGTTATTGTTTGGTTTACATGTAGTAAAATTGTGATTACAGAGTGTACCACTAGAACGCTTAGCATGGCTAGGCATTTCGGGCATACTTAGTTTTATTCTTAATTGTAAAATATTACAAATTATGAGGTAAGTTGGTATTATGGCTAAGTGACTAAATACTAGTTTGTGAGTTTAGCAATGTGAATGCTTTTGTTTTGGCACAGTATATAGTTTCAGTATTGGAGTATCACAGGATTCATTATTTTAAGACTGAGATTAATATTTCTGTTTATGGTCAAATGAGTGAGCGAGTGTAAGTGTGAACCACCAGGTGGTATTCGTGTAGTTAGTTGACGGGGTGTATCAGGGAGATAAGATGTTTTCTAATGGTAGTTTTGAAGGTGATGAATGTGTCTGCAGTTCTAGAGTTCTCAGGTAGGGTATTCCAGATTTTAGGGCCTTTGACATACATTGAATTTTTGTAAAGGTTTAGTCGGACACGGGGAATGTCGTAGAGATGTTTGTGTCTGGTGTTATGCCTGTGGGTTCTGTCACAACTATCAAGAAAGCGTTTTAGGTCAAGGTTGATATTAGAGTTTAAGGCCCTGTAGATATAGATTGCACAGTAGTAAGTGTGGATGTACTGAACTGGGAGTAAGTTTAGATCTTTGAAGAGTGGGGGGTGTGCTGCCAGGGATGGGATTTAGTGATTATTCTTACTGCAGCTTTTTGTTGGGTTATTATTGGCTTTAGGTGTGTTGCTGCAGTTGATCCCCAAGCACAAATAGCATAGGTGAGGTATGGATAAATAAGTGAGTGGTATAGTGTGAGAAGGGCATTTTGCGGCACGTAGTATCGTATCTTGGAGAGGATCCCAACCGTTTTGGATACTTTTTTGGCTATATGCTGGATATGGGTGCTGAAATTCAGGTTGTTGTCAAGGTATAAGCCTAGGAATTTTCCCCCATTATTTCTGGTAATTAGAGTGTTGTCAATCTTAATGTTAATTTGTGCATCTCCTGCTCTGCTACCAAACATAATATAGTAAGTTTTGTCAGTGTTAAGCGTAAGTTTATTGGCTGTCATCCAAGTCGATATTTTAATCAGCTCCTCATTCACAATGGTGTTGATGGTGGCAAGATTAGGGTGAGAGATGACATAAGTCGTGTCATCAGCAAAGAGAATGGGTTTCAGGTGTTGGGATACGTTTGGAAGGTCATTGATGTATATGAGGAAGAGCAGGGGACCAAGGACACTTCCCTGCGGAACTCCAGTATCAAGTGGCCGTGTTGCTGATGGTGTGTCTTTAATGGTGACGTACTGATACCTATTAGTAATGTAAGATTTGAAATAAGCAAGCGCATGGCCTCTTATACCGTAGTGGTCAAGTTTGTGGAGTAGGATTTCGTGGTTTACTGTGTCAAAAGCTTTTCTTAGGTCAATAAAAATTCCTAGTGGATATTCCTTATTTTCCAATGCTGTGTAAAGCAGATCTAGCATTTTTATGATTGCATCATTAGTGCTTTTATTTTTCCTGAATCCAAACTGGCAGGGGTTGAGTATGTTTTGAGCCGTTATAAATGAATACAGTCTCCTGTGCACGAGTTTCTCAAAGATTTAGGATAGCAATGGTAAGTTAGATATTGGTCTATAGTTGTTTATGTCTGTAGGGTCACCACCTTTATGTATTGGTGTAACCCTTGCCATCTTGAGTAGTTTCGGGAAGGTGCTAGTCTCTATTGACTTGTTAAAAAGTAATGAAATAGCATGCGAAAGGACATGGGCCGCTCGCTTGTACAGTAATGGTGGGACATGAGACAGATTCCCCGAGTTATTTTTAAGTGACTTTATGATCTCAATGACTTCCGTGGGCTCAGTTGGTGCAAGATAGAAGGAATTAGGGAAATTACCATCTAGGTAGTCCCCGGCATGGGCATTGGTATGTGGGATTTTACTGGCGAGATTAGATCCCATGTTTGAGAAAAAGTCGTTTATCTTGTTAGCTGTGTCAGTGGGATGTAGTGGTGTTTCATTAGGTTTAGTTAGGACAATATTCTTGGTTTTTCTCAGTTTGTGGGTCCCTAGAATCTGAGAGAGTGGTTTCCAGGTCTTTTTTATATCTCCTCTAGTGTCTGTGAATCTACTGGAGTAGTATAGTTGTTTGGCTTTTTTTATTACTTTGGTGAGAGCTGATGAATAGTGTTTAAGAGTATCTTTGTGTATTAAGCCCTGTCTATATTGCTTTTCATATTGGTGTTTCTTGTCTATGGATTTCAGAATGGTGCTGGTTAGCCATGGGCAACCAAGCCGTTTGTTTGTGATCTGTTTTGTTTTTATAGGACAATGTTTGTTGTATAGTCTAAGTAATTTGTTAAGAAAGATGTCTGTCCAGTCATCAATACCATTGGCCTTGGAGAATTCTGTAGGCCAATCAACAGTCTCTAGGTCAGCTGTGAACTTCCTTACTGAGGCCTCGTCATGGAGTCTAAATGAGACTTTGTTGTATTCAAGTGGTGGTTTACTAATGTTTGTCAGGAGGAAGGTAGGGTAGTGGTCTGTAGTGCTATCTGTGATTATCCCTGATTTAAGGGGGGCTAGTATATTGGTCCATTTGTGGTCTTTTATGGTTGCACTTGTCTCAGTGAGCCTGGTTGGTTTAGTTATTGTTGGTATGAGAAGTGTGTTGTTCATATTGTTGATGAAATCAGTTACAGGCTGATCATTTAGTAAGCCAAGGTTGATGTTGAAGTCTCCAGCTAAGAGAAGGTGGTGCTTATTCATTTGTCTGTTTGTTATTAGTTAGTTAGTTTAATATGTTTATTATTAGTGACTTTAATTTCTCACTGAAATTTGGGATGTTTGTGTGAGGTATCCGGTAAATGGCACCAATTGTTATAGGCGTCTTAAGGTTTTTTACAGTAAAATTAGCAAAAATGTATTCCCCATATTCATCACTGAAGCAAGTGGTGCTAATACAAGATAATTGGTTAGAGTAATAGATTGCAATACCACCCCCAACTTGGTTTGTTCTGCAGTTGTGAATTGCTGTGTATCCTGGTAGAGGGTAGATATCTATTGTGTCCTGTTTAAGCCAGGTCTCAGTAAGAATAATGCAGGAGAAGGGTGTCTTTAGTGATTCAAGGAGTGCTAGGAGGTCATCATAGTGTATGTATATGTGTATGTATATATATATATATATATATATATATATATATATATATATATATATATATATATATATATATATATCTATATATATATATATATATATATATATGTATTTATATATATATATATATATATATATATATATATATATATATATATATATATATATATATATATATATATTATATATTTTATTTAAAACTCAGGTACAAAATATATGGGTACATAATCAGTATGTAACAAGATACAGGCAGTGAACAATAATCAACTGTGACTACACAGTACTGAAGAAGCACATATATAATGACAGAACTGGCTGCTGCACTCAAATCAAACACCGCTTGTACGTACTGTGCTTCACATGAAAAGGGGGTCATACATACATATACATATATATATATACATATACACACACATACACATATATATATATATACATATACATATATATATATATATATATATATATATATATACATATATATACATATACACATATATACATATACACATATACATACATATACACATACACACACATACATACATATACAACCCACCCAGTAAAGCTTACACTCCCCCCCCCATGAAAACGTGCCACTTTCACCTTAGATACACAGTGACAAATCTCTTATACATACACATTTGTAAAAGCATTAAAAACTTCAATGACAATATATATATAAACACAATCCAGCCAGCTAAACGGCTGACACTATAATACAAGGAATGTCTGAACCTGATGGCTCACATCCACCATAGAACACAATCCACCCTACGCTCATATACCCTATGGTAATAATTAATATCGTGCACACTTCAATCCCCCCCCCCATGCCTAGTAACTGTGTCTGCCGTCACCACTCAACCACCAACAGTCCTTGATAGTAATTAGCGTCTTATAATATATCACCCTAAAAAACACGCTATACACATAAACCTACCACAATAATAAATAAATTTACACATTATTCCCTCCAGCAGACAGATTATTTACACTGTCAGAGATAATCTATACATCACATCCTACAGAGAAAGGACAACATTAGACATCTAAAATAATATGACATGTGTATCACATGACTTGCTATTGCAGAGATTACTTAAACTCCTACCCCCCCCCCAAGTGAAAAACTGACCAGTTTCACCTGGCTATACACAAGATCAAAAACTCATTCACTTGAACATATATAATGAAAATGTGAAAAAACATCTGTAACAATATATAAGCAAAAACACCCCAGGCAAGATCTTACATTATATACAATACCAAAACGTTCCAATAGTTAAAAAACAGGTATGAAACCTCATTATTATGACAAGTTACATTGCTCATATATAGGTAGACATGTATAATTACAGGTTAATATGCTTATATACTAACATGCTTATGTACATCCTTACAAAACATGAAGGAATCCTTAGATAAATTATAATCATCGGTGTTCACAATAACACCAAGACATTACATTGAATACCACATTGAATATCACCTCAACATCCTTCCTCACACAATTCCACACACACTCACACAATTCCACACACACACTCACACAATCGACCTCTGCAACACCCCCCCCCTGGGAAGGCCAGCCCGTTCATTCCCCTGACCGCTTATAAAGACCATAAATCCCTCAAAAGAAAGTCCCTGTAGCCCTCCGAGAAATCCCTCTCCCACCTTCTACCATATATTTCCCTGTTGCGACACTTTGTTCTATAAAAGGATGCTGCTATGGCCATCCTACGTTCCTCCGCCCCTTTGTCTCTCATTGCCCATGATATATACACAAAATCAACCATTAAGTAAGCCACTGCCCTTTGAACCTTTACCCCAACCCCACCTACATCTAAACTAAGAGCTCTCAAAACCGACAACCCTTTCCCCCCCACATACCGGATTACTTTCCCTAACCATTCCCGCACAATCCCTAGGCTTTCACAAAAATAAACTACATGAAAAGCTGATTCATCTACCCCACAAACCTGACACATCCCACCCTCCCTTATTCGCCTATTTCGTAAAACAACCCCAGACGGCAATATTCCGTGAAGAAACCTATACATTACCTCCCTCACGCGTGGCCGGATGCGTAACCCTTTTAATCGGCCCCAAATGTCTTCCCATGCGTACATCGGGTACACTCCTTCCGTTGCCACTACCACCCTAGGCCATATCTTCCTCTCCATGGACCCTACCCGCATGTTTCTCGGCTCTCTGACCATCATCAATAGACGCAACAACTCCTCACCATCTCTCAAATCTTGTCCCTTCCACCATCTCCGAAGATCTCCCTGCAGCTTCCCCAACCCTCCACTCCCTTCCCCCCGAGCCCTTAGCAACCCATGTTTCACATATACACACTTCAACCTTCTTTCCAAATGAATTAACCCCAGCCCTCCCAAGGCCACCGGAAGTGTTACCACCTCTCTTTTCAACCAATCGCATCCTGAACCCCAGATAAAACGGAAAACTCTGCTCAACAATCTTCGGACATCCCCATACACCAAAGGGTACAAAGCTGCCACATGCCATATTTTACTGTACAAAAGCACATTGACCACAATGACCCTCTGGTGTAGCGTAAGATGTGTCGGCCTCAATCCTGACAATCTTCCCAATACCCTATCTACCACACCCTTTGAATTATTCTCCCTCGCCATCTGAGCATTACCCATATACACAACTCCACAAATTTTCACCCGGTCCACGACACTCCACCTCACCCCCCCACCCCCGCCCTCCTGCCCATCCCATTCACCCAATATCATGAGCTTTGATTTATGCACATTCACTGCCATACCTGTTGCCATCCCAAAAACATCTATAACTCTCTCCAGACCCTCCAATCCCTCCCTCCCACTCACTAGGACAGTTGTGTCATCAACGTAACCTATGATACTGGGACTCCCACCTCGTATGTCCTCCCTTACCCCCTCCTGTATGCACCTTTCCACTGCCCTATAAAACGGATTCTGTAAACATGCAAATAATATTTGTGACAACGGGCAACCTTGCCTCAATCCCCTGCCCATTTTCACATGCAACCCCACCCTCCCATTTATCTGTACACACATCCCAGCTCCCCGATATAAAGTACGTGCCCAATTCACAATGTCCTCCCCGAACCCTTGCCATTCCATGATTCTCCACAGAGCCTCCCTCTCGACACTGTCATATGCCGTTCTCCAATCCAACGCCAATACCCCACGTTCCCCCTCTTGTGGACCCTCAATAAACCTTCTAATAACCCCATGCCCCTCATACATTGATCTCCCCGGAATCCCATATTGACCCCTCACTATTACCTTTCCAATGACCTTTTTTATACGATTTCCCAAAATTTTTGCAAAAAGTTTGTAGTCTGCACACATGAGTGATATCATCCGGTAATCTCTCACTGTGCACTGACTTTCACCCTTTGGCACCAAAACTACTAGTGCTGTCGCCTGCAAAGGTCCCAACGCACCCCTCTCTTTTATGATATTAAATAATTGCACCAAAAAATCTTTTAATACTCCCCAATGCTGTATGTAAAACTCCGCAGGCAGCCCATCTATCCCCGGTGCCTTACCCCTGCTAATACTCATTAAAGCCGTCCACACCTCTTCCTCCACAACAGGCCCCTGTAACTGTTCCCTGTCGTCCCTGTCCAGCACACTCCGCACCCATCCCCCTGTCTCTCTTAAAGCCCCCTCTCTCACACCCACACTCCTCATATGTGCACTAAGCCAAGAATCAACATACCCTCCCATCCCCTCCGTTGTCACCAAGTCTTGTCCCTCCCTATACCCCTCGATGTCCTCAAGAACTCTCAAACCCACCATTTCCATTGCAACGCGCCGGCGCCCCTGCCCTCGCAGGACACACGCCGATGGTCTATCACCCCACATGACCTCCTCCAACCCCCCTAAAACCCTTGCCACATCAAACCTCTCATTTTGCACTTCCATTAGGCGTTCCTTCACTCCTTGTATGTCAGCCACAGGGGCTCCCATCCCCCCCCTTCCTCTCTCATAATACTCCCTTAACTGCCCCTCAAGATACCTAATAAGCCCATAAGCCAACTGATTCTCGTGCCTTCCCTGTCGGACATAGAACTCTCGAATCCTCGTCTTCGCCGTCACATCCCACCATCTCAACACATCCCCATTGACTTCCATCCCTTCCCATAAGCCTTTCCACCATTGTGCAAATAGGACCCTCCCCTCAACATCTTGAAGCAACCGAACATTCAATTTCCAATAACTCTTATACCTGTTCGGCCGACCCTCCCATCCCAAATCCACCAAAACACCTCTATGATCAGAAAAAAAGACATCCAAAACCCTTACACTCCGCACCACTGCTTTCCTTGTCACGTATATCCTGTCCAGCCGTGCAGCATACCCCTGCCTCACAAAGGTGTGCTGCACCTCCCACGCCGCCCCCCCCTCTACATCCACCAACCCCACCCCTGTTAACAGGTCCCTCAGAACGCCAGAACAATATCCTGCTCCCCTAGGTTCCACATCCTTGCGGCGTATAACGCAATTCCAGTCCCCTCCCACCACAGCTAATGCTGGAAGCGACCTTAAGTGATACACCAACACTTCACGTACAAACTCATTCTTCACTCGACTGTCCCCCTCCGCCGGACCATAAACACACACAAAAGACATCTTATCTCTTCCCCATGTCCCATCCACTCTTATAACCCTCCCCTCACCCCCCTCCTCACAATGATGTACAGTAAACGGGCTAGCCTCCCTCACCAAAATAGCCACTCCTCCTTTCAATCTTGGTGAGTGTGCCGCATATACAGTATACCCCTCAATCATCAACATACAACCCGGCTTGTGGTTGTGCTCTTGCACAAACACTACATCTACACCATACCTAATGAGCATCTCATGAAACCATTCACACTTCCTAGAATTTTTCAGACCATTAACATTTATAGAGAGACTCTTGAATTTGTCAATGGAGGTTTTCCTTTACGTATTGCACCACCTTTATCCCCCTTCCCCTTTATACGCCCTTGATCTTCAATCACCATTCTGTGATCTGCTTTCACATGCCCCTTGCCCCTGGACCCCCCAGGTCCATGCTCAACCACTTCAGCCCAAACCTTTTTGCCCGAACGCTGTGCCGGAGTGAGCACATCCACATCGTCCACGTCCGAGGGCACTGCCGCTCTCTTCCGTGACACTCGAGCCTTTCTTCCCGCCTCCACCTGGAAGCCATCCCCGTGCACTTCCGCCACCACTGTGCCAATTTGCAACCCAGCCTCAACCTGGGTCTCTGACATGCCTCCCCCCCTCTCACCACCTGGAACCCCAGCAGCATCCAGGGCACCCACAAGCCCCTCAACTGTGACCTCTCCTGGGGTCCCTAACAGGTCGTGGAGGACTGAATCAATGGTAGCCTCCACGGCCCTGTCCTCACCCAGTGACACCACATCTTTGGTCGCCGGTGCCTGCCCGGCAGTGCATGTCTCTCTCGGAAGAGTTACACACTCTTCCTCCCTCAAGGCCTCCTCGACCTCCACACTCCAAGCCTTGTTCAAGGAAACCGACTCAGGTCGTGCCAAATCCAACGTCCCAAGGTCCTCTGATGCCTCCTTATGCTGCTCCTTCGCCTGTGTACCCTGTTGCTTAACACACTGCGCAGCAATGTGATCATATGCACCACATAATCGACAGGTACGTTGTTGCCCTGCGTAAGTCACCATTACTTGAGTCCTGAAGTCTTCTAGGAAAATATAGGAAGGAATAGGATGCCTCAATGTCATTTTTAAGGAAAAACTTCCTTCAGGCATCCCAGAATATGATCCTTCCTTCCATTTCCCCAATGTCGCCATATGAACAGTCCCAAACTTCTCGAAGACGGCACGTAGGTCTGCCTCATTAGCCTCAAAGGGTACATTTCTTATCTTCACCCACGTATAATGGCGGGACACATCATGTAGCCTTACCGTCACTGCAGGATTCACTGGTACACAAAGATCTTGGAACCTGGCGACTATGTCCTCATATACACTTGCATTGAGAAATTTCACAAAAATTCTATATGCCCCGTTCAAGGCTACACCATACAGCTCTTCGTTGGCAATGCCGTATGTGTCCCTGATGATGGCAGGTAATAAAACTTGAGCTGAGTGGGCATGCACAGCCCCACGCACCACTTCAATGCCGACAGTGTTTACCCTTCTTCTTGCCGGCTGCGCCATTTTGAGAAAACCAAGTTGTCACCGGCTGACAGCAGAGGGCAGGCTTAGCTCACGTCCGCTCGTCCCAAAGGTTGAGCGACGAATCCAATATATATATATATATATATATATATATATATATATATATATATATGTATATGTATGTATTGTATGTATGTTTACTTGTATATACCTTTAATGGTTTTTCTCATGAACATTTTCAATGATATTCAATACATATTTTCTATGCGCATTTATGATTTTGATACAATGTGTAAATGTCAAAATGGCTTTTTATGTTTCAGTTTAATTTACACTGTATTTTTGTAAGCACAAGAATCGTCTCTCGACCTGCGGGGAGAGAGGACGCTTCTACTGGTTCTCTTGCACGCCACCTGGTGAGGAAAACATAGTATTAGCACCAAGATGGCGGACCGACTGTACCGGCGCATTAATACTGTCTGCATTCAGCTGGTTAGAGGAACTTTAAGCAACGACACGATGAACGTTCTCCTGCCAAGCATTATCAGGGACTGTTATGGCATCCCCAATGAAGAGCTGTATGGTGTGGCACTGAATGGAATGTCAAGGGTCTTCGTGAAGTTCATGAGGGCTGACTTCTACTCTACCATCGTAGATGAATTTCAAGAACGACGGATGAGTATCAATTCGGCAGTGGAAGTATGCTTGCATGATGTGTCTAAGTATTTTACTTGGGTGAAGGTAAGGAATGTACCTTTTGAGGCAACAGCATACAGCCTCCAAGATGTGTTCAGTGGTTATGGAACTGTACACTCGACGAGCATGGGAATGTGGAGGGACGGCCCTTATGAGGGGATGCCGGAAGGATCCTGCACACTGAAAATGACCCTGAGGAGACCGATACCATCATATGTTACATTGCGTAACCATAGAACACAGGTTTTTGTACACTATGCGGGGCAGAGGAAGACGTGCCGTTTATGTGACTCTTATGAGCACATGGTGGCACAATGCCCCAGGAGACAGGAGCCTAGGCGTCAGGAGACAGCTTCTGTGGATACGCCATTAGAAGCCACGGATGTTATGACGGGTGAAGTGGAAAGCCGGGGTACAGGCCTATGGAGTGAGGAGGTCGACAGGGCAGAGGTGGTTTTGGAGACGTGTGTTACACTACCAGTGGAAACGGGAGGGGAGGGAATATCGCCGTCAGACAGGCCGTTAGATAATGCAGAGTCAGCTCAGGACGGGATTTTGGAGGCTGTGCTGAAGGATTTTTTGGAAGAGTCGGAGCTTGGTGTGGAAAGTGATGTGAGGTCAGGTGATGACAAGGTGATGGATGAACAGAAGCAGGGTAAGGAAGACTTGAGTGAGGTTCGAAAGGAGAGCAATGTGGTGGTGGAGGTCCATCAAGAAGATGTGGTTGAAGAAGAAATGTATGTAGAGGGTAGCTCCCGCAAGAGATCAGCGGGGGCATCAGACATGGACGAGGTCCTCACACCAGCGCAGAGGCCTGGGAAGAAGATGTGGGCAGCTGTGGTTGCAAAGGCAAGTCAGGGAGGAGGGGGGGGCAATGGGAAGCTAGGTGGGAAGGGACAGGGAGGGGTTGGAGGGCAGGAACGAGGGATTGATAGAGAAGAACCGAGACCTATGAAAGGAGGACCAAGTAAGCCTCAGCGGCACAGGGGTAAGCCGCCTTTCTTGTAAAATTCAGGTGTGTAACTTTCAATGTAAACGGTCTTAAAAACGAGGTCAAGAGGGTATGGTTAGAGTGGGTTTTGAGGAGATTTAGTATTGATGTCTGTTTTTTGCAGGAACATAACCATAGGTTAGGATGTGAGTTGTTGTTGAAAGGTTATAGGTTGTTTACATGTGATGCTTTGAGGTTGAAAGGAGGTGTGGCTGTGGCGGTAAAGGAGACCAGTCCTTTGCGTATCCTGGGTTGGGAGGAGGGGGGGGGTGGGAGGGTTGTCAGGGTGGATGGGTTTTGGGGGGCCAGGAGGGTTAGTTTTGTAGGTGTGTACATGCCAGCAACTAGTAACACTAGAGTGAAGGTGGATTTTGTACGCGAGGTTCTGGTATATCACTTGAGAGGTTTACCTGCTTTTACGGTGATTGGTGGGGATTGGAATTGTGTCATTAGGAAGGGTGATGTGGTTCCGAGGGGGGCGGGTTGTGTTTTGGGGGTTCTGCGGGATGTTTTGCGAGATGTTGGAGCAGTAGATGTGGTGGGAAGTAGGGGATATGGAGTGGAGCACACTTTTATTCGTAGGGGATATGAGGCACGGTTAGATAGGATTTATGTTAGGCAGGGCATAGGTGTGGAGAGGGTGAGGACTATCGATGTGGGTTTTTCTGATCATCGTGCTGTTATAGCAGATTTGAGGGTAGATGGCATAGTGAGGGTTTATGCAGGATATTGGAAATTAAATGTGAGGCTACTTAGGGAAGAGGGTGACCCTACGGGGTTTGAAGATTGGTGGAAATCCTTGTGGGAGACTAGGAATATGGAAATGGATTTGCTGGATTGGTGGGAAATGAGGGCTAAAGTTGAAATAGGGAAATTTTTTAAAGTACGGGGTAAGGAGATGGCTAGGTGGAGCTATGGCCTACAAAATTATCTTGAGGGTCAGTTAAATGACTGTTATGCAGAGGAACGTGTGGGGCGGAGTGAGGACATGGAACGTTTGCGAAATAGGTTGGCGGAAATTCACAATGAAAAATTTGAGGCAATTCGAGTTAGGGCAGGGTTGGAGGATGTCTTAAGGGGAGATAGGCCATCGGGTTTTGTATTAAGGAGGTTTAAGGAACGGCAGGCGAAGACCACCTTGGCGTATATTGAGGCAGGTACAGGGGGGGGTGGCTTTGAGGAGGGTCAAGGCCTATCCACCACGGAAAATATTAGTTTGTATGCAGATTTTTGGTTTAGGGAGAAGTGGAGGAGGGTTGGCAGGGGAGTGGGTGAGGGACGGTTTGGGGATGAAGGGTTTAATAGAGTATTAAGTGAGCAGGACAGTGACAGAATCGAGGGTAGTATTACTGTAGAGGAGGTGGAGGAGGCAGTTTTTGGGATGTGCCAGGGTAAAACCCCAGGCATAGACGGACTACCAAACGATTTTTATAGGTATCATTGGGGGAGTGTACGACATTGTTTGGTGGGGGTTTTGAATTGTATGTTAAGTAGTGGGAGGATGGGGAAATCACAAAGAACGGGTGTCACGGTTTTAGTGCCCAAAAAGAAGGAATGCCGAGTTTTGAATGATTACCGTGCGATTACGTTAATGTGCTCGGATTACAAGATTTTTGCTAAGGTTTTGGGCAACAGAATGAGGAAAGTGTTGGGTTTAGTGTTACATAGGGGACAGTTGGGAATTCCGGGAAGAAGGATGAGGGATGGACATGGTGTGATTAGGGATTTTCTAGAGAGATGTACGGGAGGGGGAATACTAGGTTTAGATTGGGTGAATGCTTATGATTGCGTGGACAGAGATTTCTTAGGGGTTTGCTTAGAGAGGTTGGGGTTTCGGGAGGGGGTAGTGAGGTGGGTGAACACCCTGTATGATGGGGCAGAGGTGAGGGTACAGGTCAATGGGAGGTTGGGTGAAAGTGTACCAATGGAGAGAGGTTTGAGACAGGGCTGTCCGATGTCACAGCTGCTCTTTGCGTGTGTGCAGAATCCTTTTTATGAGTCTGTTGAGAGGGTAATGAACAAGCAGGAGATGGATGGGGGGTGCAAAGGGGGCATCGTTGGGTATGTGGATGATACTACTGTTATGCTAAGGGGTATGGAGGAGTTAAGGAGGGTGGGTAGAGTGATTCAGATGTTTGGTATGAATACCGGAATGAGAGTTAATACGGTGAAATCAAGGTTACTAGAGGTCGGTAATTGGATAGGGGGGGGCTTGGGGATAGGGTTAGGATGGACAGTGGTTGACAGAATCAAGGTATGTGGGATATGGTATTTGGCGGAAGTGCAGGCATGCAGAAGGGTAAATTCGGAGTCTGTCAAGGGTAAGGTTTTAAGTAGACTAGGAGGTTTAAGTGCGAGGGACTTAGCTTTACATCAGAGGGTAGTGGTGGTAAATTCACTTGTCTATAGCAAGGTATGGGGGGTGGCAGAGGTTTTTCCCTTAGAGGTACGAGATATTGTGGAAATGCAGAGGAGGGTGCTGAAGTTTGTGTGGGGATTTGGGAGGGCATGGTTAAGTAAGGAGGTAGTTATGACGGATGTTCGGAGAGGGGGTTTAGGTTTGTTGACTTTAGGACTGAGAGTCATGGCTGTATATATCAAGTGGAGGTATATGAGGGAAGGGGGTGTGAGGGGCGCTAAAGTAGGAAGAGTTATGGAGGAGGCACGTAAATGGTGGAGTGGGAAGGAATTGAGGGTTTGTGAAGATATGTTGAGATTTTTATTGACAGTGCAACAGGTGGATAAAATCAAAGTGAAACGGTTGGTGAGGGTAGTGAAAGGTCAAGGAATTATGCAAGGGGTAGCCGTGTATCCAACGTATGATTGGGGGGTTATTTGGAAAGATTTTAGTAAGCTTCGGATACCGGCTAGAGTAAGAGAATTAGTATATAGGTTTATCATGGGGATTCTGGCTTCCAAGGAGGTGTTACGTAGTATGGGGTTTGTGGAAGAGGCTTTTTGTCAGTTTTGTGGTGATGTTGAAACGGCGTTTCATGTGGTTTTTTTTTGTACCTCCTTGGAGGGGGTGAGATCATGGATGGGTGGGGTTATCAGACTGTTGGGGGGGGGTCGTTTGCCGCTCTTAAGGGCTTTACTACTGGATGTAGGGGGAGTGCCTAGGGATGTTGGAAGGGCTATAATGTATATCATAGTGGATTATCTGGACATTTCATGGGGAATGAGGGGATTAAGGGGTGATATGAGGATAAAAGCGTTGGCGGCCAGATTCTATAGGACGAAGTGTAGGAATAAGTTGGTTTATGGGGCGTCTTGGGAAAAAAGTTTCCCGGAAGGTTATAGGAATCTCACTGTGGGTTCCCTTGGGCGGGGTCCCTGAGGATGGACAAAGGAGTGGTCTCCTTATGGGGGGATGTAAAGGGGGGGGGGTTGTTTTTGGTTTATCTGGAACTGATGTAGTGTGTAAGAGGAAGGTAGTGAGAATTAGGTATGGATGGTACGCCATGTTTCAAGAGAATGTTTGTCATAGTGAGATATAAGTGTGGTTTCCAGGGTTACATTTCTAAGCCTGATGGTTATGTTCACTGGGTTTAAAATTTCCTTGAAAGCCAGGATACCGAGCCCTTAGGATCTCGTTTTTAAGTAATTAGATTGGCACGTTGGTATCAACACAAAATTTTTCTGAGATACGTGTCAGTTCTTTTGGGACTGGCACATTACAGCAGCCTTATCCTTATAACTACTCTAGTCTTATTTTAGTCTCGGGTTCTTTAAATAATTTACATAGTCTAGTATTGTACCGCTAATGTGGCATGTGGTGTATTATCTTGTATTTTGAGTGTGAACTACACTATATGCAAATGTTTTGAATGTTTGTAATTCATGGTTAACATTAATATTTGATATCATATTGGTGGTGTATATACTTCTACTTATTACAGTGTATGTGTCTAGGAATGTAATGTTTCATATCTGTTTTAGTCTGTAAATTTTGTGTTTTTGTCTTGTTCATGCACTACCAACTTTTAGGTTTTGATGAGGTCAGGGTATGACCTTTCATTAGGATAATTCAATGTATGTTATTTAGAACGGGGACTGTACATACGGGGAGAGGGGGGGTAGAAGTGTCAGCTGTGTCTGCACTGGCAATAATGATTATTATAAAAGGAGGGTTTATAGGTTATGTATATGGTTGTGGGGTTATGTATATGGTTGTAATATGGCCTTGATCTATGGTGTTCTTAAAATGTACCAGGATTGTGTACTAGAGGTTTTGTAATACCTAGTATGGTTTTTAATTTTATACTATAATCATTATTGTATTTGCTCTGTTTATAAAATTCTGTATTGTAAGGATGTGGAAGGTTGGGTTTTCAATATTCTGGTGTATGTGTTAGGTATGGTGCTCCTGTTTAGCCAAGTACTTGTGACATGGAAGTAAACTATATGTATTTTTTCTGTATACCGATCTGAGTTGTATATTAATTTAATTCACATATATGTATGTGTGTGTGTGTGTATGTGTATATATGTATATGTGTATGTGTGTATATGTATATATATATATGTATATATATATATGTGTGTGTATATATATGTATGTGTATGTATGTATTGTCATCAATACTAAGTACTTCTATAAAGTTACAGTGGATGTGGTTGGTTTTATTGACTAGTTTGTAATGTTGGTGTTTAATTTCATGTTCGGAGAGGTATGAAGTTCACTGTATGTACCTTTTATTTTAATTTTCACCGTGGTTTGTTTTGTAAGTAATACAATGTATTATGTATATGCAGTTTTTTAAATAAAATATAAAAAAAAAAAAAAAAATTGATTTGGTGCCAATAGAAGCATAGTGTGTCTTGATATATTTGAGTATTGTTTTTCTTTTTAATTTGTCTAGATGGTGGCAATACTATGTATGTAGTTTAAGAGTTTTACGAACCTTGAAGTTGTAAGAATTGGATGAAGTTATTCGTGGTTGAGTTGACGTAATATTATAACTGACGTTGTAAGTGATTGTGTTCAATTAGACAACATACTTTATATACTTATTTATATGTATGTACATGAATGGTAAATTGAAGTCTGATTTTAAAGGTGAAGAGTGGGTTTTCCTTTTTTATTGTGTTTTTTTTTTTTTTTTTTTCTCTTTATGGTAATACAAGGTTGTATCATGTACACCAACAAATATGGTAATACAAGGTTGTATCATGTACACCAACAAATATGGTTAGAGGTTTGTGGTAAAATTTTCGTGTTGATTAGACATTTATAATACAGATGAAATACTAGGCTTAGGTTAGGGTAAATTTATGATAATTGTGGAATGTTCTTTGATTCAAACTGCTCTTTATTATACAAATTGGGTAGAATGTTTCTACGTATGGCATTATTGAAAAATGTTGAGCTGAATCTAATTGTAGGTACGATGTGTAATGTACATGTGCACACCTGGGCGAGCAGCTGCGCGGACCGTGCAGTTCTCATGTGTAATGTACATGTGCACACCTGGGCGAGCAGCTGCGCGGACCGTGCAGTTCTCATGTGTAATGTACATGTACTCACCTAGTTGAGGTTGCGGGGGTCGAGTCCGAGCTCCTGGCCCCGAGTCCGAGCACCTGGGCGAGCAGCTGCGCGGACCGTGCAGTTCTCATGTGTAATGTACATGTGTACACCTGGGCGAGCAGCTGCGCGGACCGTGCAGTTCTCATGTGTAATGTACATGTACTCACCTAGTTGAGGTTGCGGGGGTCGAGTCCGAGCTCCTGGCCCCGAGTCCGAACACCTGGGCGAGCAGCTGCGCGAACCGTGCAGTTCTCAAGGACCTGTATGGTCGGTGTAGGTTTCGCTTGGATGTGTTCTTGACATCATTGGTTAATTATCCTATATTTCTTTCCTTGTTCAGAGCAGAAGGAATTTAGTCTGTAACGACATAATGAAAGTATACTTGTATTTTATTATTCTAGTGTAAATTAAGAGCAAGGATGATTAATTTGAGGAAGAGTTAATATAGGTTTGCATGTTTTTGCGAAAGTTAACTTATCCACATGTAGCTAGTATAGGACAATTTTAAGCTTCGGTATCTGATTTTATATGTAGGTAATAGTGGTCATATTTGTTATATTGTAATGTTATTCGTTAATGTTTCAATATCTAATGTAACGTTTTTTCAGTTATTGTTCATATATTGTCATCTTTAGGGTTTTTCCTTTTGTCTATTGTCTATTGTTGGTTTTAAATAAAGTATAAAAAAAAAAAATCTCCCCCAACCAGCGAACCAGGTTGCTAAGAGTTGATGATGGGGCCCCGTCGTTCAACTAGTGACCAGGTTCTAGCCAATAAGAAGATGGTTTTGGCAATCGCAGAGGTTATGTGGGTACCACTCTCCTGTCTGCCCTTGTCATTCCCATTCTAGAGCTGGTTGAAGCACGGTCTGCTATCTTGTGGCTTCTATTTCTGCCTTGCTTACCGTGGAGTGCACTATACTTATCACTGTACATAGTGTACATATTGCTGTTCTAAATTGGTGAAGGATAATACAAGTCTAAACTTTTTCTGCTGTGTTTATTTTGCTCCCTTTACACCCGGGATAACAGGCCATTTGGAATCCTGGGTTGTAATATGGGTAGCCTGTCCGAGAGCTGGAGCTGGACTTAGAGAAACGGTTGAGCTTAGGGTGAAGCTCGTAGCAGGAACATTGTGCAGCTTGCTGTCTGGCATTGCATTAGCTTTGCCTACGTTTTACAAATTTTGCGTGTCAGTTGCTTTATGGTCAGCCTTGCTATTGTGATCGTTCAACAGCTCGCTACCAGCTTATTCGGTGTGCTCGCTTCGATACGGTCAATCTTCTAGAACAGTGTAGTTGTCTGGCATTGCTTTACAAATTTTGAGTGTCAGTTGTTACTAGCCTGTTCAGTGTGGAGAATTTTGCAGTCAGCTTTGCTTGTATGTGTATTCTGCAATCATACTGTGCATAGCTAAGCGTGTTCTGCAAATTAACGTTTTACGTTGGGGTATTCTGCAATCGTACTGTGCATAGCGAATAACTTATGTCACCTAGACGAGTCAGACGTCTGGTGTCGGCATATACTTTGCATAACCTGCCTAAATTGTCCCTACACCGTTTTGACAAATTGCTCGTTCTATTGGCATTAAATACAAACGCACTCTAACAGCTGCACAACTGCGTTCATTGATTGCTGACAAACTTATAAAAGATGGCACATCAGACTCCTCCCTCTACGGGAGCTAGGGCAAAAACTACTATGTTTTCCCAGGAGGATGATACATCTACGGAGCAAAATGGTCAGTATAGTGCAGCTGGGTTGTCTCAAGGTGAATCAGCGTCGTTGGCACTTGAGCTGGCAAAAATCAATCTTGAGCAAACTAAGGAACTGAACATTCGGCTGGGAAGAATTTGATAGGGAAAGAGAGGCAGTTTTCGCATTCTGTAAATGATTTTAGTTTACAGAAAGCAGTACAGCTTGTTCCCCGCTTCAATGAGGCCGAACCAGAACAATTTTTCGAAAGCTTTGAAAATCAGGCTCGAGCCTTGAGATGCCGGAACAGCATTGGGCATCGTTGGTTCATACAGCATTATTGGGTAAGGCACAGGAATTTACGTCAGTATTAAATAACGCTGAATTTTCTGATTATCAAGTAGTGAAGACCAGTGTTGGGAGCATATACATGTACCCCAGCCAAATATAAAAAAGATTTTTAAGCTGGGCAGACGACAGCTTGGTCAATCCCTAGTGGACTTTGTGAGACTGCAAACCAAAGCTTTTTACCAGCTGGTATAAAGCAAGTGGTGTCTCTACCTTTGAAGAGCTGGTACAGCTTATTCTGATTGATAACCTGCTGGAGTCTGTGGGACCAGAGGTTGGTCTTTCTGCAGGATCGTGACTTGACCACTGCATTGGAGGCAGCCAGGTTGGCTGATTCCTTCGAAACTAAGCGGTCCCGTCTCTTTTCAACAGCCTGGCATCAGCAGAGATCGTCAACCTTGGAGAATGAAGTGCCAGCCAGAGGGAGAACGTCTGTCAGCCAACTAAGTCACCTGGTGAGCCACGCTGCTCAACTTATGGTCCACCTGCGGAGAGGCAAACTACTCTTGGTGTATCTCGACAACAGTATCCAGAGACGCCAGCCAGAACGACACCATTTGCAACGTCAGCAGGGAGTAAAGGGCAAGCCTGTCGTGTGCTTCCTGTGTAATAAAGTAGGTCACATCCGTCCCAACTGCCCCCATAAATCCCAACCCATTGGGAAAATCTCTAATATCCCTAGTAACATGTGCCCCAGAGAAGTAGAAAAAGGTATGGCCCCTTATTATTGCAAGTCCTTTTCCCTTCAGGAAAACTCAAACAACTGAAGTGAAGACCTTTAGAGATACTGGAGCATATTGCTCTTATAAGAAGGAATATTACCCTTTTCAGAGAACACATCCTTGAATTCCTGTTTTATTGGAAGCATTTGGAGCTATATATTGTCCCTTTGCATAAAATTTATGTACATTGCAAATATTACACTGGGTACTTGACTGTAGGTGTCTCAAAAGGATTCCCCATGAAAGATGCCATGTTATTACTGGGTAATAACATTACTGCTGTTAGTGCGTGTCCTGAACCTATAATTAATTCTTCTCCGGTGTTGGCCATAACTTGGGCAACATCCCAAGGGTTGTCTGGAGAGAATGTTGACCTATCCCTGGACTCCGATCTCGGAATAGCCACGTTATTTTATGAGGCACACCGGCCGGAGCCTCATAAATAAAGTGAACAGACCCTGATCAAGCCTTCCTATTCCCAGGTTGCAGGATTGTCGGATATTTCCATGCCCGAGGGACTGTCCTTCTGGGAGGAACAACTAAAGGACCCTTCTTTAAAATTCGCTTTTCAGGCAGCCATGGGTAAATCCTCTTTGGGTCATCTGGTCAAGTATGAAGTTAAAAGATTATTTGATCTGCACTGAGACTGGTAAGGAGATAGAGGGCCGGCAATTGTATGACAGATTAGTGGTTCCAACCAAGTTTAGACCTCAAATATTAAATATAGCTCATAATACTTCATTAGGAGGTCACTTAGGAATTACTAAAACCTTGTATAGAATCTCAAGAATTTTATTGGCCAAAATTAAAAAGATGTGAAGAATCATATTAGGTGTTGCCGAGAATGTAGGCAAGTAGGGAAACCTGGACATTCCATTACACCTGCACCTCTCCAACCTATACCTGCTGATGGAGAACATTTTGCAGATTTAATTATAGATTGTGTAGGTCCACTACCTAGGTCAGTCTGGAAATCAATATTTATGATTATGGATAAAGTAACCAGATACCCTGAAGCAATTCCCATGCATAGTATTAATACTAAAGCTATTCTAAAAGCTTTAACAAAATTCATTTCTTGTTTTGGCATTCCTAAAACTATTCAAAAGTGATCAAGGTACTAACTTTACTGCCAAAGCATTTAGGGAAGTATTAACTAGGTTAAGGATAATCCACAACTTATCCACTGCCTATCATCCTCAGTCCCAAGGCGCCTTGGAAAGATTCCATCAGACGTTAAAAACTATGATAACTTTTTGCATGCACTTTCCTACAGACTGGGATGAATCACTACCTTTGTTGCTGTTCTCAGTACGAGAGACGGTGCAAGAGTCTACAGGGTATAGTCCGTTTGAGCTGATCTTTTGGAACAATGTACGAGGTCCTCTTCGGGTGCTCAAAGGATGGATGGGAGAAGACGTTAGCTCAACACTCTACAACCCGTCTTCAAGGTTGCAAGTGGCACGTCAATTAGCCAAGGCTAGCCTAAAGACAGCTCAAAGTAAGATGAAACAGAGGTATGACAGAAGTGCACAATTCCGTTCCTTCCATCCAGGAGACAAGGTGTTGGTGCAGGAACCTATACCTGGCCACACCTTTAAAGCTAGATTTACGGGACCTATGCAGATTGTAAGTAGATTATCTGATGTAAATTATGTGGTAGCTCCCATTGATAAGACCTCAAACTAAAACTTACCACATTAATCAATTAAAATATTTCCATACACCAGGTAGTCCCAGTAATGACTGTCCTCTACCTCTGAGGACGACTCATTCTTTGCACTCTCTGAAATTAACATTAAACTTTCAAATTCTGTACTCAAGGATCCTAACCCTTTAATGGACTATCTGAAACTCGAGCAACAAATTTAAGTTTCTACAGTCATATCCTAATATTTTTTGATGTGCCGAAAAAATGTACGTTAGGTTATCATGATGTAGATGTGGGAAACTCTAACCCAATTAAACTCTCCCCATACAGAGCTAATCCTGAAAAGCAAAGGCTACTTCAGCAGGAAGTAGAATTTTTGTTAAACATGGTTTAGTGGAGGAGTCATCTAGTCCATGGGGTTCACCGTGCATCCTTGTTAAGAAGGCTGATGGAGGGTTTCGTACGTGTACAGACTTCCGTAAGGTGAATGAGGTCACAATTACAGATGCTTACCCTCTTCCTCGTCCGGATGACGTAATTGACTTTGTGGGTAAGGCTAATTTGTGTCCAAGTTAGATCTCCTTAAAGGCTACTATCAGGTACCTTTGACGGATAAGGCAAATGAAATCTCTGCCTTCGTAATTCCAGGTCATTATCAATACAGTTACCCCTTTCGGAATGAAAAATTCCCCCTCTTCATTCCAGAAACTTATCCATCAGGCTATTAAAGGACTTGAAGGCACGGCAGCATACCTAGATGATATTGTCTGATACTTGGGATCAACACCTACTTAGACTTAAGGCTCTTTATGAGACCTTTCAGAGTTCCCATTTAACAGTTAATTTATCTAAATCTTTCTTTGGCCAGGCCACTGTCACTTTTCTAGGCCATGAAGTAGGTAGTGGTGAAGTTGCACCTAAACTTGCTAAAGTTCTTGCTATTAGAGATTATCCAGTTCCTCATGATAGGAAATCTCTTCAACGTTTCCTAGGCATGATAGGATTTTACAGAAGATTCTGTAATAATTTCTCAGATATTGTAGCCCCTCTTACCTCTTACCAGTCAAAGTTCCCTTTAATTGGACCTCAGACTGTAACACTGCTTTTAATAAAGCAAAAAGATTGTGTACTGCACCCATTCTTTTGTCTCCAGACTTCTCCAAACCTTTTTCATTACAGGTCGATGCTTGCGAGTCTGGGGTTGGGGCAGTACTATTACAAAACGAGAATGAGGAGTTGCAGCCTGTAGCATACTTTGCAGCAAAGTTCCAGCCACATCAGAGGACTTACTCTACCATTGAAAAAGAAGCCCTCGCGCTGGTACTGGCTTTGGAGCATTTCGATGTTTGTGGGCCAGACATCGCAGGTGGTCAGTCTACAGTGATCACAATCCTCTAGTATATCTCCAAGCCATGAAGAACCACAACACAAGGCTCATGCACTGGACGCTAAGACTGCAACCATACTCACTCAGAATTAAATGTATTGCCGGCAAAGAAAATGTTGGCAGACTCTTTATCTAGTCTAATATTTTTATTTATTTAGGTTAGGATGTTATATTATTTTTGGTAACCCCTTTTCACGCTTTTTTTTTTATCCCCTGGTGTGGGTTTTTTTTTTAGTGAGGGGATGCGGGCTACCGTTCGCCTGTATCTTGGACCTATGCTAACCTGACTGACTGCTGTCTCACTCTAAGTTTAGGGTTTGGCTTTTGGTCACGAGAAAAGCTGAGCTCTGTCTAAGAGTTGGATGGTGGAGAGGAAAGGCAGTTTCATTATTTTGTGCCATGGCGGCACGGTTACCACTGGGAGGTGGCAGTCTAATCCTGAGCCTTCTCAGGGTGGGGGTGTGGCATGCAAAGAGTATGTAACCTTTATTCGGCGTATGTACACGCCCTCATTTACAGGCTATTTATTTATTTATTTATTTCCAATTTGAGCACACATACAGAGGTACAAAAAAATACAGATAAGAGCAGCATGCCAAAGCCACTTATACTATGCATAGCATTACGGGCTGGCTTAAAATTAACTGAAGATTAACTAGGCAATGATGAAATCAGTGATAAAACATTAATGTAAACAGATTACTATAAAGCACAAGTGAGTATTACAAAGACAGGTCATATGGTTGCATTCAGTTAGGTAGTGATTCTGTTAGGTAGTGTATTTAAAAAATAATAAAGTTAGATTCGGTTTTAGGTTTAACATTTATGTGATATAATTGTGAGAAACATTTAAGATATACAATTTATAAGGTTCAGTTATTCAGTATTTGGTTTTGGGTGAGTAAGTGATCTTTGAGAAGAGACTTGAATTTATAAACAGGTAGTGTTTCTTTTATATTTACAGGTAATGAATTCCAGATTTTAGGGCCTTTTATGTGCATTGAGTTTTTGCATAGTGTGAGATGGACACGAGGAACATCAAAGAGTGATCTGTGCCTTGTGTTATGGTCATGTGTTCTGTTGAGGTTGGCAAGGAGATGTTTGAGGGGAGGGTTAATATCAGAGTTAAGTGTTCTATGTATGTAATAGGTGCAGTAATAAGTATGGATGTTTTGTATGGTGAGTAGGTTTAGTGTATTGAATATTGGTGGAGTGTGCTGCCTGTAGTGAGAATTTACCATTCCCCCAACCAGCGAACCAGGTTGCTAAGAGTTGATGATGGGGGCCCCGTTGTTCAACTAGTGACCAGGTTCTAGCCAGTAAGATGGTTTTGGCAATCGCAGAGGTTGTGGGTACCACTTTCCTGTCTGCCCTTGTCATTCCCATTCTAGAGCTGGTTGAAGCACGGTCTGCTATCTCGTGGTTTCTATTTCTGCCTTGCTTACCGTGGAGTGCACTATACTTACTGTACATAGTGTACATATTGCTGTTCTGAATTAGTGAAGGATAATATAAGTAAACTTTTTTCTGTTTATTTTGCTCCCTTTACACCCGGGATAACAGGCCATTTGGAATCCCGGGTTGTAATACCCACAAGACATGGCTAATGTATTACCACTGGAATTAGTCCTGCAGGATATGGTTAGTAAATTCAAATTCAAATTCAATTCAAATTCAAAGTTTATTCTCTATAAGGATTACAATGCTGAGTTTACAGAAATTTGGTTATTGTTTGGTTTACATGTAGTAAAATTGTGATTACAGAGTGTACCACTAGAACGCTTAGACAACAATCATTACACCTCTGGAAAACTGAAGCCGTTCTCTTTGGCATGAAACATTAACTGAAAAGGGTAAATAATTTTAATGTCCAGTGTAATGGAGCCCATCACTTTAGTTTCCTCAGTAAGATATCTGGGAATCCCCTTTGACCCATGCATGTCAGGAGAATTGATAGGGAACAGTGTAGTAAAGAAAGCGAATACCAGACTGAAATTTCTCTATAGACAAGCAGTGTCTACCTACTGAGGCTCGCAGGACTCTTGTCTAGCCATTATACAATGTTATATGGCCTACGCTTGCTCTTCATGGTACTCTGCCTTGACAAAACAAACTGAAAGACTGCAAATCACCCAGAACAAAATGGTAGGAGTCGTCCTGGGGCTGGAACCAAGAGAACATGTAAGCCAGGATGAATTACAGTAATTGGATATGCCGAATGTTGAAGAGTAAAACATCTGAAGCTAAATCATGTTTATAAAATTGCTCAGTGTCCAGTATATCTTGCTGCCAATTTTGTCAGGGCTGGGAACCAAAACAATCATAACACTAGGTGGAGAGTGCAAAACTTTGTAGTAGCCACAGTAAGTGGCCAGGATTCAAATATCTTTTATTATGCAGTAATAAAAGAATTAGAACAGATTGCCAGCACATGTCATAGCATGAACCAGTTCAAGAAGAGTGCCAAAAGGTGTCTGATGAATGTAGCTACAGAAAGGGACGGGAATGATTTCTTTATTTTAGCTAGCACACGTGTAATTTTACCTTGTTCCTAGTAATGACCCTCGTTTTGTAGATAGTCTTAATGACCCTCGTGTAATAGATAGTATTAATAGTATGACAATGGGATGTTATCTCCTTTATAGAATAATAAGATATTATCACCTTTATATTATAATAAGGTAAAAGGACCCCAATGGAAATAAGTCCCCCTATCTGACTTTTTTGGGTTATCCTGGATGGTCCTTCACACATATGCTGCTATGTATGATAATCTATGTAACTGTATATGTGTATACCTGAATAAACTTACATTTAGTGTAGGTTGGTTTCGTGATGGGCGGAAGTCAGGGTTCAATACGACGTACACTGTCAGTGGCCCTATAAACAACAACAACAACAACAACTTGTGTTGTTGGTGGGTGAGTGTGATAAAGTGAACAATAAACAGTGTTTGTGGTGTCTAACACAGGTGAGTAACACCTGTGGTGTCTAACACAGGTGAGTAACACCTACCTTTATTACAATACAACATTCATGTGCTAGATGATACATAGAGAGAGTTTGACCCATGAAATATAGTGTATTAAGGCGCCAGACATGATCATATCTGTGTCTTGTTGACTGTGTTACCTGCTCAGGTGTTGACTGTGTTACCTGCTCAGGTGTTGACTGTCAGGTGTTAGCTGCTAAGGTGTAGACTGTAATGTGTTAGCTGCTAAGGTGTAGACTGTAATGTGTTAGGTGCTCAGGTGTTACTGTGTCAGGCATTAGCTGCTCAGGTGTTGACTGTGTTACCTGCTCAGGTGTTGACTGTGTTACCTGCTCAGGTGTTGACTGTGTTACCTGCTCAGGTGTTGACTGTGTTACCTGCTCAGGTGTTGACTGTGTTACCTGCTCAGGTGTTGACTGTGTTACCTGCTCAGGTGTTGACTGTGTTACCTGCTCAGGTGTTGACTGTGTTACCTGCTCAGGTGTTGACTGTGTTACCTGCTCAGGTGTTGACTGTGTTACCTGCTCAGGTGTTGACTGTTACCTGCTCAGGTGTTGACTGTCAGGTGTTAGCTGCTAAGGTGTAGACTGTAATGTGTTAGGTGCTCAGGTGTTACTGTGTCAGGCATTAGCTGCTCAGGTGTTGACTGTGTTACCTGCTCAGGTGTTGACTGTCAGGTGTTAGCTGCTAAGGTGTAGACTGTGATGTGTTAGGTGCTCAGGTGTTACTGTGTCAGGCATTAGCTGCTCAGGTGTTGACTGTGTTACCTGCTCAGGTGTTGACTGTCAGGTGTTAGCTGCTAAGGTGTAGACTGTGATGTGTTAGGTGCTCAGGTGTTACTGTGTCAGGCATTAGCTGCTCAGGTGTTGAGTGTCAGGTGATAGATGCCCAGGTGTTGAATGTGTGAGGTGTTAGTTGCTCATGCAGCAGCAGGTGTTAGGTGTTCAGGAAGCAGCAGATGTTAGATGCTCATGCAGTAGCAGGTGTTAGGGGCTCAGCAACAGCAAGTGTTAGGTTCTCGGGCAACAGCAGGTGTTAGGTGCTCAGGCAGTAGCAGGCTTTAGGTGCTAAGGCAGCAGCAAGTGTTAAGTGGTGAGGCAGCAGCAGGTGTTAGGGGGTGAGGTTGCAGCAGCAGGTGTTAGGTGGTGAGGCAGCAGCAGTGGGTGTTACATTGAGGCAGCAGCAGATGTTAGGTGATGAAGCAGCAGCAGCAGCAGGTGTTAGGTGGTGAGGGAGCAGCAGATCTTAGGTGAAGCAGCAGCAGGTGTTAGGTGGTGAGGCAACAGCAGCAGGTGTTAGGTGGTGAGGCAACAGCATTAGGTGTTAGGTGATGAGGCAACAGCAGCAGGTGTTAGGTGGTGAGGCAGCAGCAGGTGTTAGGTGCTCATGCAGCAGCAGGTGTTAGGTGATGAGGCAACAGCAGCAGGTGTTAGGTTGTGAGGCAGCAGCAGCAGCAGCAGGTGTTAGGTTGTGAGGCAGCAGCAGCAGGTGTTAGGTTGTGAGGCAGCAGGTGTTAGGTTGTGAGGCAGCAGCAGCAGGTGTTAGGTGGTGAGGCAGCAGCAGCAGGTGTTAGGTGGTGAGGCAGCAGCAGCAGCAGGTGTTAGGTGCTGAGGCGGCAGCAGCAGGTGTTAGGTGGTGAGGCAGCAGCAGCAGGTGTTAGGTGGTGAGGCAGCAGCAGCAGGTGTTAGGTGGTGAGGCAGCAGCAGCAGCAGGTGTTAGGTGGTCAGGCAGCAACAGGTTTAAGTTAGTAAGTTTTAAGGTTTATGTTACATAATAAACAATAAGTAACTCAACTGTGTGAAAAACTGTTAAGATTTTGTTTGGATTTTTAACCCTGGAGGGTTAGCCACCCAGGATAACCCAGGGTAGGGTGGGTTAGCCACCCAGGATAACCCAGGGTAGGGTGGGTTAGCCACCCAGGGTAGGGTGGGTTAGCCACCCAGGATAACCCAAGAAAGTCATTGTATCATCGAGGAACTGTTTCTTATTTACACTGTGGTCCTCAATGTTGTCCCCCAGGATGCAACCCACACTAGTCCACTAACACCCAGGTACCTACTTGCTAGGTGAACTGGACAACAGGTGTAAGTTTCCACCCCGCCGGGAACTGAACCCGGACTCTCAGAGTGTGAAGTGAGAACCTTGCTAGCCAGGTCATGGGAAGATAAATTAGGAATAGGGTTGACCTGTGACCTGGTGAGGGTAGAAACTTTAGGAGTGTTAACTTACACTAGGTGCCCTGTTCACCTAGCAAGCAGGTTGTGTTAATCTTCTGGTGTGGGTCACATCCTGGGTGTTAGTGGACTGGTGTGGGTCGCATCCTGGGACAAAATTGACCTAATTTGCCCAAAATGCTCTGCATAACAACCGTCTTTTTATATAGTAGTATGTCACTGATGTCAGCTATGATCTGTATACCTTGTACATGTACTTGTAGTAAATAAAGATTATTATTATTATTATTATTATTATTATTATTATTATTATTATTCTTTATTCAGTATATTTTCTTTAGCTCTTTCTAAACTGGTTTATATAAAGAATGTCTTTAACATGAGCAGACATCCCATTATTTTCCTTTAAGTCTATTCTTTAATTTGTTTTTACTTATGTTAATGTTAACACAAGGATTATTTTTTGTGCAAATTGTAATTTTTGAAATACTGTATTTGTAAAAATAATGCTTGATTTTTTTTTTGTACAGCAAATATCAGCCAGTGAACACTTGGTATTGTATTATGTCACTGACATTGTAAACAAAGATGTATTAAGTTGATGGCAGAGGTTAAATTAACCTAGGCTGGTTTTGTTAGCTAAGGTGGCCCTTGGCCTGGTAGGCAAAGCTCTTGCTTCACACACTGAGGGTCTGTGATTCGATTCCTGTCAAGAGTGGAAATATTGGGTGTGTTTCCATACACCTGTTGTCCCTGTTCACCCATCAGTAAAATGGGTACCTGGGTTAGTCGATGGGTGTGGGCCACATCCTGAAATGCTCTGCATAACAGGCGGGTTTCTACATAGAAGTATGTTATTGATGTCAGCTATGGTCTGTATACTTTGTACATATATACCTGTTGAAATAAAGGTATTTTTGTCATTATTATTATCGTTATTATTTTTTTTTTTTTTTGTTACCATTTGCACAAAAATAGTTATTTTTCTTAGAAGTTCTAAGTGTAATTTAGTCAATATTTTATACATTTTAATTCATACAATCAATATTCATCATGGAACATGTACAGTAGGGCCCCGCTCTACGGCATTTCACTTTACGGCATTCCGCTAATACGGTCATTTCAAATTATGACCTAAACTCTGTATACGGCTCCCCCCACCTGACTTTCTAATACTGTCACCACACCCCACCCTGTTTGTTTACATTCTCCATGAGCTCCGTAAGCACCACATCTCTTCATTGTGTCTGAAAACTCCAGAATTTCAAGTGTTTTTAAAAGTTATTTCATATTTTATATATACTCTGATAATTATGCTTATGTATAAATATAAATCTCCTACAAGACCAAGACCCACATGTTACTGAAGTCACAAACACAATGAGTAACTGCATGTTGCTACCAACAGTAACAAAACCTACAAGAGTTAGAGACTAGTGTTTCCCTACTAGACCACATCTGGACCAACACCATATCCCCTTTAAGATCAGGCATAATCACAGATAATACCACAGACCATTACCCTACCTTCCTCATAACAAACCTTTGGCAAATTACCCCTAGACACTACTAAAGTCACTTTCAGACTTCACAATGAGGCTGGTATCAATAACTTCACAGTAGCAGTGGCAAACATTGACTGGCACACTGAGCTAGAAATCTATACAGGTCCTCCATCAAAAATCTGGCATCATTGGGACCTGTAGTGTGCCGGATTGCTGAGTTTGCTGAATTAGAGTGGTTAGGTTAGAATACACTTAATAAAATTAACCAACTTCACTTACACAGTTCATTGTACATCGGCAAAAATCGAACATTTCCGCTATTTTGAGCTCAATTTCAAGGTACTTTTCGTCATGAAAACAATCAAAATCATGTCTATTTCTGTAATGTATCTTCTATTCTGTCAAATGAGTCCAAAAATATGAGAATACAACCATAAAAACCGTACGAAAATATACTGCAAAGAGACGGCTAATGGCTGAGACGTGAACTCCCTTATTTATCGTCTGTCTTTTTTATTTTTGTTGTATGTTAAGAAGCATCTTTCCATCATACATTGCCCAAGTTTCAATGAGATAGCCCGACAAACAACCGAGAAAAAAAAATATTTACCGAAAATCATATATGGCAAGCCCAAGCCAGATACTGGAAATAAGTCACTTTGTCTGACTTTTCTGGGTTATCCTAGGTTCTCTATACATACACTGCTATGTATGATAATCTATGTAACTGTATTTGTGTATACCTGAATAAACTTATTTACTTCTAGTTTGTCAACTGAGTACAAGAAACCGCCAATTCACTTATTTCAACTACTCAATAATATGGTCAGAAATTGGCAATTTGGCCGATTTCACACAAATTTCAACAGATGCCAATTTCAAAATAGGATCCAGAATAAACACTGCAAACATTCCTGGCACTAAAATAACATTTTCTCTGTTCATTAGTCACGGCTACAGGCCCCTCTTATGTTACTCTTGCTTACCATTTGGAATTTTTATTCACAAAAAATAGAAGATTTACTGATATGCAGACTACTACATTATTGTAATTTTATAAATAATGTCAATCCATTTTTGACTCCGTATTGGAATTTAGACTGGCAGGCGGACAGGTATTGTTTACTCTTGAGCTTCGCTAAAGAATAGAACATTTTCGCTACTGTGAGTGCAATTTCAAGGTACTTTTCATAATGAAAGTAATCAAAATCATATCTATTTCTGTAATATATCTTTCATTCTATCAAATGAGACCGAAAAAATGAGAATATAACCATAACAACCATACAAAAATATACCGCTAAGCGGCCGCTAATGGCTGAGAAGTGAACTCCGCTATTTATGGTCTGATTTCTTTCATTTTTGGTGTATGTTAAGAAGTATCTTTCCATCATACATTGCCGAAGTTTGAATAAGATAACCCAACAAACAACTGAGAAAATAATAATAATAATAATAATAATATCTTATTTACTACACGTACATGTACAAGGTATACAGGCCTAGCTGACATCAGTGACATACTACTGTATAGAAAGGCACTTGTTATGCTGAGTATTTCAAGAAAATTAGGTCAGTGTCCCAGGATAACACCCACACTAGTCGACTAACACCCAGGTACCTATTTACTGATGGGTAAACATAGACAACAGGTGTAAAGAAACACACCTAATGTTTCTACCCTGGCTGGGAATCGAATATTTACCAAAAATCATATATGGCTAACCCAAGCCAGGTACTAAAAATAAGCCATGTTGACTTTTTTGGGGTTATCCTAGGTTCTCTACATATATGCTGCTATGTGTGATAATCTTTAGAGAGAAAATAACTTTTTTGTTTCATGTTTATGGTGGAGTATGAGTGTATATCATAGTTAGCCCTGTGCTATACTCCGTTTTCTCTAATATAAGCCACCAAGACAAGGATAGGAGAATGGTATTTGTTTACCATATCCTCTTCGTAACTCTGTCGAACTGCTCGGTGTTATGCCAAATATTATTCATTCTGGAGTATTTAACATGTTTTATGTTATTTATATTGTCTCTTATGTCATATTAGATTAATTGTGATAGGCAAATAAGCTGTAGTGTGATATTAGCATAATAATAAAGCATATTCTCCTGCTTCATGAGACTGAGTTCATGACAACCGACAGTGGCTTCAAAGCCACCTTATCTTTAATGGATAATGTACTGTGTAGGCGCTTTACATAATGAGAAGCATTTCTTTTATTCATTGGAACCATGGCTAGGGCTAAAAGTAAGCAGGTTAAAACAATAAATGGAGAAAAAGAAATTGGAATGACTTATGCAGCAAGTAGCACCACCAAACAGTACCAGCAGGTTGGTGTGGCGACCCTGGAAATTTGAAATTATGCTAGCCAAAATTAGTGCTGAATAACTGAAGGAACCAAATAACTGATTGCCAGATTTGTGATGGCGGACCTGTACTTTCATTACACCATGACAAACAATTCTTTCACTAAAATCATGCCTACACCAGTGGAAGGAGACAACTGTGGCTGAGATGTATCTTTTCTTTGTCACAATAATGCTTATGCCACATGTGTATAAGTACAGTGTCAAAGCATATTAGTCAACATACCACCTGATTGCAACCCCAGGTTTCAGTGATATAATACGAGTGAATTGATTTGTGCTACTATTGTGTATACTACACTTTTCAGACAAAACCAAGTCTGACAGAAATGACAGGCTATACAAGGTTAGGAATGTGTTTGTGTATCTGAAACAGAAATTCAATATGTATTTTTATCCCTTCAGGATGCTTGTTACTGATGAGTCTTTGATTCTGTTCAAAGACTCATCAAAGAAGAGTGTCGTTCAAACAGTATATACCAAGAAAGAGGAAACGCTTTGGTACAGTAAGGCCCCGCTTTACGGCGTTTCGCCTTACGGCATTCCGCTAATGTGGCGATGTCAAATTATGTCCAAAATTTTCTTTACAAAATTTCAAGTGTTTTAAAGTTACTGCATATTTTATATGTACTCTGATAATTATACTTATGTATACCTGTACCTAAATATACTTACACACTGTGCTGGTGTGCAGGTACACATTAAAATCGCTAAGTCTCTCTCTACTCATGACGCCAATACTACGTAATAATAATCACTATTGGGCACACTAAATGTCTTATTTTACATCAATATAGACATTTTCATTAATCCATCTATGATATTTTCCTCAAAATTATATATGAAACCCATTACATAGCATATAAACATGATACATACAGTCAGAATAAAAACTAATGTAAATATGAGATTTGTTTACAAAGCAGCTGTGTAGGTAGTGTCGGGAGAATTATGTTTTCTCTAGTCAAACACTGCGGGGTAACTGTAGAAAAATATTCTTTTCGTATGCCTTTACTCTATGTATAGCAATTCACAACCCTTGTGGGTTTAGTGCTTTTTATAATAAATAATAATAATAATTATTATTATTATTTACATTAATAATAATATTATTATTACTAATAATAATAATATTATTATTATTAATATTATTATCTTCATTCACTAAAAATGGTGTGTTGCTGTTTGTTTATTCTGAATTAACTTGTACACAATGTAAGAGTATTTGTATTGTGAGGTAATTATTATTAAAATAAAAAAAATATTGGGGTAAATGTTTTACAAACTCTTACAAATGGACGTGAATGAACTAAAAGTAGACACATATTAATATGCATTTATTTTGCCTGACCAAGTGATCGCCCACTACCTGTTCAGTTTGTGTTTTTACATTGTCTCAACTCTGTATCTCATTCTCTCTCTCGTTCACTCTTTCATTAACTAGTTGGCTCTCATTGACAATGGCGTCTAAGGTTAGCTGTAGTAAAAAGAGAAGTCATAAGCCTCTTGCTTTAAGTGTCAAGTTAGAGGATGATGGTGTGCCATTCTGATTTTATTCAATAAACACCCTGCCACTCACCTCTCACACATTAATATTAATATTTTAAGGTAAGTAATAAGTGTACTCTGTGTGTATCTTACCTTTTATTGTGTTTCTAATGCCTATTTCTATTGCTAACTTAATATAAGTTAGTGTAAACTTGTTGTCTGGCATTTATTACATATTTTATATGTGCTCTGATAATAATACTTGTGGAGCTGTGTGGTGCCAGGTGGAGGGACAACATTACGTTTTCTCTGCTCAGCCATCAGAGAAAACGTGTATGAATCTGCGTTTGGCCAAGCCACTCCCTCACTCCGCTTTTGTTTACAATTTTCGGCATGAATTATTCATTACTTCTACCTTCGTTTATGATGGCATCTAAAGGTAGTTGTTAGAAATGATTAAATTCAGTGAACAAGGCATGTCGATGTTAATAATATGGCTCTGGGCCACAGTGTAGGTAGCCGGTAGGTGTAGCCCAGGCTACACCTACCGGCTACCTACACTGACTTTATACAAATAAATACTACTCATCTCTCTTCCTATTTTAAGACTACACATATTTTAAAGTAAATAATGAGTGTACTGTATGTGTATTTTACCTCTCTGGGATGTTTTAAATATTGTATATTAAGTATGAGACGGGGAGCGAGTGCTACCTACACCTGGGCTACCTACACCTGGGCTGCCTGCACCTGGGCTACCTGCACCTGGGCTACCTACACCTGGGCTACCTACACCTGGGCTACCTACACCTGGGCTGCCTGCACCTGGGCTACCTGCACCTGGGCTACCTACACCTGGGCTACCTACACCTGGGCTACCTACACCTGGGCTACCTGCACCTGGGCTACCTACACCTGGGCTACCTGCACCTGGGCTACCTACACCTGGGCTACCTACACCTGGGCTACCTACACCTGGGCTACCTACACCTGGGCTACCTACACCTGGGCTACCTACACCTGGGCTACCTACACCTGGGCTACCTACACCTGGGCTGCCTGCACCTGGGCTACCTGCACCTGGGCTACCTACACCTGGGCTACCTACACCTGGGCTACCTGCACCTGGGCTACCTGCACCTGGGCTACCTACACCTGGGCTACCTGCACCTGGGCTACCTACACCTGGGCTACCTACACCTGGGCTACCTACACCTGGGCTACCTACACCTGGGCTACCTACACCTGGGCTACCTACACCTGGGCTACCTACACCTGGGCTACCTACACCTGGGTTACCTACACCTGGGCTACCTGCACATGGGCTGCCTGCACCTGGGCTACCTACACCTGGGCTGCCTGCACCTGGGCTACCTACACCTGGGCTACCTGCACCTGGGCTACCTACACCTGGGCTACCTGCACCTGGGCTACCTACACCTGGGCTACCTACACCTGGGCTACCTGCACCTGGGCTACCTACACCTGGGCTACCTCCACCTGGGCTACCTGCACCTGGGCTACCTGCACCTGACTTCCTACAAATAAGTACTACTCACCTCTCTCCCTACATTAAGATTACAAATACTTTAAGATAAGTATTGAATTTACTGTGACTGTATTTTACTTTTTGTGTTTTTAATGCCTAGTTCTATTACTAACTTAATATAATTTAGTGTAAACTTGTTGTCTGGCATTTATATGCATTTATAAATGGAAAAAAATGGAGTTCTGCCTTCCGGCGATGTCTGCTTTCTGGTGACAGCCTGGAACCTAACCTGCTGTATAAGTGGGGCCCTACTGTATAAAGTTGTTTGTGCTTTGTGACTGCTACAGTGGTCTTATATTGGATATTATTGTGTACACTGGAAGTAATGCATTACAAAATACCAGGAAGTTATTGGGCATCTCTGGTGATGTGGTTAGAACAGTGATGGAGCCATATCTTGGTAAGGGGCATATATACTGATAACTGTTACACAAGCCCTTCACTCAGTGATTTTTTGTGAGTGAACATGACAGATGTGTGTGGCACAGTGCATGGAAATCGTAATGATATGCCTACTTTTCACTCTGGCACTCGTAGAGGTGAGGTGCAGGCGTTTGCTGCCAATGACAACATGGCATTTCAGTGGCATGACAAACGAGATGTCACACTGCTGTCATCAGTTCACCCTAACGAAATGACAAACACTGGCAGGCAGAATAGAGAGACCAATGAACCCATTCTAAAACCTGCAGCTGTGATGGGCTACACCCTCAATAGTAAGTAAGTAAGTAAGTAAGTTTATTCAGGTATACAGTTACATAGAATTATCATACATAGCAGCATATGTGTAGAGAACCTAGGATAACCCAAAAAAGTCAGACAAAGTGACTTATTTCCATTGGGGTCCTTGCAATGCATTCAGTGAACAACTGTGACATGCAGATTGGGTTTGCTGATTATGTTTGCATGAGTTTTAAGTGGTACATAAAACTCTTTCCATATTCTGGACATTTCCATGCTCAATGCTTATAATATGTATAGGATGAGGACCAGAAACAAGCCACCATATGGTGAATTTTGTTTGCCTGACATCAGACAAATAATTTACAGGTACCAAGGAACAACACCTTCATTAAAAAATTGCCCACTAAATTATCAACAACTACCTTCTCGGCTGAGGCCTGGTGATCACTTACTGATAAAACTCCCGGCTACTGTCTGAGGCCTGGTGATCACTTACTGATAAAACTCCCAGCTACTGTCTGAGGCCTGGTGATCACTTACTGATAAAACTCCCTGCTACTGTCTGAGGCCTGGTGATCACTTACTGATAAAACTCCCGGCTGCTGTCTGAGGCCTGGTGATCACTTACTGATAAAACTCCCAGCTACTGTCTGAGGCCTGGTGATCACTTACTGATAAAACTCCCTGCTACTGTCTGAGGCCTGGTGATCACTTACTGATAAAACTCCCTGCTACTGTCTGAGGCCTGGTGATCACTTACTGATAAAACTCCCGGCTGCTGTCTGAGGCCTGGTGATCACTTACTGATAAAACTCCCGGCTACTGTCTGAGGCCTGGTGATCACTTACTGATAAAACTCCCTGCTACTGTCTGAGGCCTGGTGATCACTTACTGATAAAACTCCCGGCTACTGTCTGAGGCCTGGTGATCACTTACTGATAAAACTCCCGGCTACTGTCTGAGGCCTGGTGATCACTTACTGATAAAACTCCCAGCTACTGTCTGAGGCCTGGTGATCACTTCCTGATAAAACTCCCGGCTACTGTCTGAGGCCTGGTGATCACTTACTGATAAAACTCCCTGCTACTGTCTGAGGCCTGGTGATCACTTCCTGATAAAACTCCCTGCTACTGTCTGAGGCCTGGTGATCACTTACTGATAAAACTCCCAGCTACTGTCTGAGGCCTGGTGATCACTTACTGATAAAACTCCCTGCTACTGTCTGAGGCCTGGTGATCACTTACTGATAAAACTCCCGGCTACTGTCTGAGGCCTGGTGATCACTTACTGATAAAACTCCCGGCTACTGTCTGAGGCCTGGTGATCACTTACTGATAAAACTCCCTGCTACTGTCTGAGGCCTGGTGATCACTTACTGATAAAACTCCCGGCTACTGTCTGAGGCCTGGTGATCACTTACTGATAAAACTCCCGGCTACTGTCTGAGGCCTGGTGATCACTTACTGATAAAACTCCCAGCTACTGTCTGAGGCCTGGTGATCACTTCCTGATAAAACTCCCGGCTACTGTCTGAGGCCTGGTGATCACTTACTGATAAAACTCCCTGCTACTGTCTGAGGCCTGGTGATCACTTCCTGATAAAACTCCCTGCTACTGTCTGAGGCCTGGTGATCACTTACTGATAAAACTCCCGGCTACTGTCTGAGGCCTGGTGATCACTTACTGATAAAACTCCCTGCTACTGTCTGAGGCCTGGTGATCACTTACTGATAAAACTCCCGGCTACTCTCTGAGGCCTGGTGATCACTTACTGATAAAACTCCCGGCTACTGTATGAGGCCTGGTGATCACTTACTGATAAAACTCCGTGCTACTGTCTGAGGCCTGGTGATCACTTACTGATAAAACTCCCGGCTACTGTCTGAGGCCTGGTGATCACTTACTGATAAAACTCCCAGCTACTGTCTGAGGCCTGGTGATCACTTACTGATAAAACTCCCGGCTACTGTCTGACGCCTGGTGATCACTTACTGATAAAACTCCCAGCTACTGTCTGAGGCCTGGTGATCACTTACTGATAAAACTCCCGGCTACTGTCTGAGGCCTGGTGATCACTTACTGATAAAACTCCCGGCTACTGTCTGAGGCCTGGTGATCACTTCCTGATAAAACTCCCTGCTACTGTCTGAGGCCTGGTGATCACTTACTGATAAAACTCCCGGCTACTGTCTGAGGCCTGGTGATCACTTACTGATAAAACTCCCTGCTACTGTCTGAGGCCTGGTGATCACTTACTGATAAAACTCCCGGCTACTATCTGAGGCCTGGTGATAACTTACTGATAAAACTCCCGGCTACTGTCTGAGGCCTGGTGATCACTTACTGATAAAACTCCCTGCTACTGTCTGAGGCCTGGTGATCACTTACTGATAAAACTCCCGGCTACTGTCGGAGGCCTGGTGATCACTTACTGATAAAACTCCCTGCTACTGTCTGAGGCCTGGTGATCACTTACTGATAAAACTCCCTGCTACTGTCTGAGGCCTGGTGATCACTTACTGATAAAACTCCCGGCTACTGTCTGAGGCCTGGTGATCACTTACTGATAAAACTCCCGGCTACTGTCTGAGGCCTGGTGATCACTTACTGATAAAACTCCCTGCTACTGTCTGAGGCCTGGTGATCACTTACTGATAAAACTCCCGGCTACTGTCTGAGGCCTGGTGATCACTTACTGATAAAACTCCCGGCTACTGTCTGAAGCCTGGTGATCACTTACTGATAAAACTCCCAGCTACTGTCTGAGGCCTGGTGATCACTTCCTGATAAAACTCCCGGCTACTGTCTGAGGCCTGGTGATCACTTACTGATAAAACTCCCTGCTACTGTCTGAGGCCTGGTGATCACTTCCTGATAAAACTCCCTGCTACTGTCTGAGGCCTGGTGATCACTTACTGATAAAACTCCCGGCTACTGTCTGAGGCCTGGTGATCACTTCCTGATAAAACTCCCTGCTACTGTCTGAGGCCTGGTGATCACTTACTGATAAAACTCCCGGCTACTGTCTGAGGCCTGGTGATCACTTACTGATAAAACTCCCGGCTACTGTCTGAGGCCTGGTGATCACTTACTGATAAAACTCCCGGCTACTGTCTGAGGCCTGGTGATCACTTACTGATAAAACTCCCAGCTACTGTCTGAGGCCTGGTGATCACTTCCTGATAAAACTCCCGGCTACTGTCTGAGGACCTGGTGATCACTTACTGATAAAACTCCCTGCTACTGTCTGAGGCCTGGTGATCACTTCCTGATAAAACTCCCTGCTACTGTCTGAGGCCTGGTGATCACTTACTAATAAAACTCCCGGCTACTGTCTGAGGCCTGGTGATCACTTACTGATAAAACTCCCTGCTACTGTCTGAGGCCTGGTGATCACTTACTGATAAAACTCCCGGCTACTGTCTGAGGCCTGGTGATCACTTTCTGATAAAACTCCCGGCTACTGTCTGAGGCCTGGTGATCACTTACTGATAAAACTCCCTGCTACTGTCTGAGGCCTGGTGATCACTTACTGATAAAACTCCCGGCTACTGTCTGAGGCCTGGTGATCACTTACTGATAAAACTCCCTGCTACTGTCTGAGGCCTGGTGATCACTTACTGATAAAACTCCCTGCTACTGTCTGAGGCCTGGTGATCACTTACTGATAAAACTCCCGGCTACTGTCTGAGGCCTGGTGATCACTTACTGATAAAACTCCCGGCTACTGTCTGAGGCCTGGTGATCACTTACTGATAAAACTCCCGGCTTCTGTCTGAGGCCTGGTGATCACTTACTGATAAAACTCCCGGCTACTGTCTGAGGGCTGGTGATCACTTACTGATAAAACTCCCAGCTACTGTCTGAGGCCTGGTGATCACTTACTGATAAAACTCCCGGCTACTGTCTGACGCCTGGTGATCACTTACTGATAAAACTCCCAGCTACTGTCTGAGGCCTGGTGATCACTTACTGATAAAACTCCCGGCTACTGTCTGAGGCCTGGTGATCACTTACTGATAAAACTCCCAGCTACTGTCTGAGGCCTGGTGATCACTTCCTGATAAAACTCCCTGCTACTGTCTGAGGCCTGGTGATCACTTACTGATAAAACTCCCGGCTACTGTCTGAGGCCTGGTGATCACTTACTGATAAAACTCCCTGCTACTGTCTGAGGCCTGGTGATCACTTACAGATAAAACTCCCGGCTACTGTCTGAGGCCTGGTGATCACTTACTGATAAAACTCCCGGCTACTGTCTGAGGCCTGGTGATCACTTACTGATAAAACTCCCTGCTACTGTCTGAGGCCTGGTGATCACTTACTGATAAAACTCCCGGCTACTGTCTGAGGCCTGGTGATCACTTACTGATAAAACTCCCGGCTACTGTCTGAGGCCTGGTGATCACTTACTGATAAAACTCCCTGCTACTGTCTGAGGCCTGGTGATCACTTACTGATAAAACTCCCGGCTACTGTCTGAGGCCTGGTGATCACTTACTGATAAAACTCCCGGCTACTGTCTGAGGCCTGGTGATCACTTACTGATAAAACTCCCTGCTACTGTCTGAGGCCTGGTGATCACTTCCTGATAAAACTCCCGGCTACTGTCTGAGGCCTGGTGATCACTTACTGATAAAACTCCCTGCTACTGTCTGAGGCCTGGTGATCACTTACTGATAAAACTCCCTGCTACTGTCTGAGGCCTGGTGATCACTTACTGATAAAACTCCCGGCTACTGTCTGAGGCCTGGTGATCACTTACTGATAAAACTCCCTGCTACTGTCTGAGGCCTGGTGATCACTTACTGATAAAACTCCCGGCTACTGTCTGAGGCCTGGTGATCACTTACTGATAAAACTCCCGGCTACTGTCTGAGGCCTGGTGATCACTTACTGATAAAACTCCCTGCTACTGTCTGAGGCCTGGTGATCACTTACTGATAAAACTCCCGGCTACTGTCTGAGGCCTGGTGATCACTTACTGATAAAACTCCCGGCTACTGTCTGAGGCCTGGTGATCACTTACTGATAAAACTCCCGGCTACTGTCTGAGGCCTGGTGATCACTTACTGATAAAACTCCCGGCTTCTGTCTGAGGCCTGGTGATCACTTACTGATAAAACTCCCGGCTACTGCTGACTGTCTGATAAAACTCCCTGCTACTGTCTGGCCTGGTGATCACTTACTGATAAAACTCCCGGCTACTGTCTGAGGCCTGGTGATCACTTACTGATAAAACTCCCGGCTACTGTCTGAGGCCTGGTGATCACTTACTGATAAAACTCCCGCTACTGCTACTGTCTGAGGCCTGGTGATCACTTACTGATAAAACTCCCGGCTACTGTCTGAGGCCTGGTGATCACTTACTGATAAAACTCCCTGCTACTGTCTGAGGCCTGGTGATCACTTACTGATAAAAAACTCCCTGGCTACTGTCTGAGGCCTGGTGATCACTTACTGATAAAACTCCCGGCTACTGTCTGAGGCCTGGTGATCACTTACTGATAAAACTCCCTGCTACTGTCTGAGGCCTGGTGATCACTTACTGATAAAACTCCCGGCTACTGTCTGAGGCCTGGTGATCACTTACTGATAAAACTCCCGGCTACTGTCTGAGGCCTGGTGATCACTTACTGATAAAACTCCCTGCTACTGTCTGAGGCCTGGTGATCACTTACTGATAAAACTCCCGGCTACTGTCTGAGGCCTGGTGATCACTTACTGATAAAACTCCCGGCTACTGTCTGAGGCCTGGTGATCACTTACTGATAAAACTCCCGGCTACTGTCTGAGGCCTGGTGATCACTTACTGATAAAACTCCCGGCTACTGTCTGAGGCCTGGTGATCACTTACTGATAAAACTCCCTGCTACTGTCTGAGGCCTGGTGATCACTTACTGATAAAACTCCCTGCTACTGTCTGAGGCCTGGTGATCACTTACTGATAAAACTCCCGGCTACTGTCTGAGGCCTGGTGATCACTTACTGATAAAACTCCCTGCTACTGTCTGAGGCCTGGTGATCACTTACTGATAAAACTCCCGGCTACTGTCTGAGGCCTGGTGATCACTTACTGATAAAACTCCCGGCTACTGTCTGAGGCCTGGTGATCACTTACTGATAAAACTCCCTGCTACTGTCTGAGGCCTGGTGATCACTTACTGATAAAACTCCCGGCTACTGTCTGAGGCCTGGTGATCACTTACTGATAAAAAACTCCCTGGCTACTGTCTGAGGCCTGGTGATCACTTCCTGATAAAACTCCCTGCTACTGTCTGAGGCCTGGTGATCACTTACTGATAAAACTCCCGGCTACTGTCTGAGGCCTGGTGATCACTTACTGATAAAACTCCCTGCTACTGTCTGAGGCCTGGTGATCACTTACTGATAAAACTCCCTGCTACTGTCTGAGGCCTGGTGATCACTTACTGATAAAACTCCCGGCTACTGTCTGAGGCCTGGTGATCACTTACTGATAAAAACTGTCTGAGGCCTGGTGATCACCTGATAAAACTCCCGGCTACTGTCTGAGGCCTGGTGATCACTTACTGATAAAACTCCCGGCTACTGTCTGAGGCCTGGTGATCACTTACTGATAAAACTCCCGGCTACTGTCTGAGGCCTGGTGATCACTTACTGATAAAACTCCCGGCTACTGTCTGAGGCCTGGTGATCACTTACTGATAAAACTCCCGGCTACTGTCTGAGGCCTGGTGATCACTTACTGATAAAACTCCCTGCTACTGTCTGAGGCCTGGTGATCACTTACTGATAAAACTCCCGGCTACTGTCTGAGGCCTGGTGATCACTTACTGATAAAACTCCCGGCTACTGTCTGAGGCCTGGTGATCACTTACTGATAAAACTCCCTGCTACTGTCTGAGGCCTGGTGATCACTTACTGATAAAACTCCCGGCTACTGTCTGAGGCCTGGTGATCACTTACTGATAAAACTCCCTGCTACTGTCTGAGGCCTGGTGATCACTTACTGATAAAACTCCCGGCTACTGTCTGAGGCCTGGTGATCACTTACTGATAAAACTCCCGGCTACTGTCTGAGGCCTGGTGATCACTTACTGATAAAACTCCCTGCTACTGTCTGAGGCCTGGTGATCACTTACTGATAAAACTCCCGGCTACTGTCTGAGGCCTGGTGATCACTTACTGATAAAACTCCCGGCTACTGTCTGAGGCCTGGTGATCACTTACTGATAAAACTCCCGGCTACTGTCTGAGGCCTGGTGATCACTTACTGATAAAACTCCCGGCTACTGTCTGAGGCCTGGTGATCACTTACTGATAAAACTCCCTGATGCTACTGTCTGAGGCCTGGTGATCACTTACTGATAAAACTCCCGTGCTACTGTCTGAGGCCTGGTGATCACTTACTGATAAAACTCCCGGCTACTGTCTGAGGCCTGGTGATCACTTACTGATAAAACTCCCGGCTACTGTCTGAGGCCTGGTGATCACTTACTGATAAAACTCCCGGCTACTGTCTGAGGCCTGGTGATCACTTACTGATAAAACTCCCGGCTACTGTCTGAGGCCTGGTGATCACTTACTGATAAAACTCCCGGCTACTGTCTGAGGCCTGGTGATCACTTACTGATAAAACTCCCTCCTACTGTCTGAGGCCTGGTGATCACTTACTGATAAAACTCCCGGTTACTGTCTGAGGCCTGGTGATCACTTACTGATAAAACTCCCTGGCTACTGTCTGAGGCCTGGTGATCACTTACTGATAAAACTCCCTGCTACTGTCTGAGGCCTGGTGATCACTTACTGATAAAACTCCCGGCTACTGTCTGAGGCCTGGTGATCACTTACTGATAAAACTCCCGGCTACTGTCTGAGGCCTGGTGATCACTTACTGATAAAACTCCCTGCTACTGTCTGAGGCCTGGTGATCACTTACTGATAAAACTCCCGGCTACTGTCTGATGCCTGGTGATCACTTACTGATAAACTCCCGGCTACTGTCTGAGGCCTGGTGATCACTTACTGATCCCAGCTACTGTCTGAAACTCCCTCCCGGCTACTGTCTGAGGCCTGGTGATCACTTACTGATAAAACTCCCGGCTACTGTCTGAGGCCTGGTGATCACTTACTGATAAAACTCCCGGCTACTGTCTGAGGCCTGGTGATCACTTACTGATAAAACTCCCGGCTACTGTCTGAGGCCTGGTGATCACTTACTGATAAAACTCCCGGCTACTGTCTGAGGCCTGGTGATCACTTACTGATAAAACTCCCGGCTACTGTCTGAGGCCTGGTGATCACTTACTGATAAAACTCCCGGCTACTGTCTGAGGCCTGGTGATCACTTACTGATAAAACTCCCGGCTACTGTCTGAGGCCTGGTGATCACTTCCTGATAAAACTCCCGGCTACTGTCTGAGGCCTGGTGATCACTTACTGATAAAACTCCCTGCTACTGTCTGAGGCCTGGTGATCACTTACTGATAAAACTCCCTGGCTACTGTCTGAGGCCTGGTGATCACTTACTGATAAAACTCCCGGCTACTGTCTGAGGCCTGGTGACCACTTACTGATAAAACTCCCGGCTACTGTCTGAGGCCTGGTGATCACTTATTGATAAAACTCCCGGCTACTGTCTGAGGCCTGGTGATCACTTACTGATAAAACTCCCGGCTACTGTCTGAGGCCTGATGATCACTTACTGATAAAACTCCCGGCTACTGTCTGAGGCCTGGTGATCACTTACTGATAAAACCCCCCGCTACTGTCTGAGGCCTGGTGATCACTTACTGATAAAACTCCCGGCTACTGTCTGAGGCCTGGTGATCACTTACTGATAAAACTCCCGGCTACTGTCTGAGGCCTGGTGATCACTTACTGATAAAACTCCCGGCTACTGTCTGAGGCCTGGTGATCACTTACTGATAAAACTCCCGGCTACTGTCTGAGGCCTGGTGATCACTTACTGATAAAACTCCCTGCTACTGTCTGAGGCCTGGTGATCACTTACTGATAAAACTCCCGGCTACTGTCTGAGGCCTGGTGATCACTTACTGATAAAACTCCCGGCTACTGTCTGAGGCCTGGTGATCACTTACTGATAAAACTCCCGGCTACTGCTACTGTCTGAGGCCTGGTGATCACTTACTGATAAAACTCCCGGCTACTGTCTGAGGCCTGGTGATCACTTACTGATAAAACTCCCGGCTACTGTCTGAGGCCTGGTGATCACTTACTGATAAAACTCCCTGCTACTGTCTGAGGCCTGGTGATCACTTACTGATAAAACTCCCGGCTACTGTCTGAGGCCTGGTGATCACTTACTGATAAAACTCCCGGCTACTGTCTGAGGCCTGGTGATCACTTACTGATAAAACTCCCTGCTACTGTCTGAGGCCTGGTGATCACTTACTGATAAAACTCCCGGCTACTGTCTGAGGCCTGGTGATCACTTACTGATAAAACTCCCTCCCCGCTACTGTGAGAGGCCTGGTGATCACTTACTGATAAAACTCCCTGCTACTGTCTGAGGCCTGGTGATCACTTACTGATAAAACTCCCGGCTACTGTCTGAGGCCTGGTGATCACTTACTGATAAAACTCCCGGCTACTGTCTGAGGCCTGGTGATCACTTACTGATAAAACTCCCGGCTACTGTCTGAGGCCTGGTGATCACTTACTGATAAAACTCCCGGCTACTGTCTGAGGCCTGGTGATCACTTACTGATAAAACTCCCGGCTACTGTCTGAGGCCTGGTGATCACTTACTGATAAAACTCCCTGCTACTGTCTGAGGCCTGGTGATCACTTACTGATAAAACTCCCGGCTACTGTCTGAGGCCTGGTGATCACTTACTGATAAAACTCCCGGCTACTGTCTGAGGCCTGGTGATCACTTACTGATAAAACTCCCGGCTACTGTCTGAGGCCTGGTGATCACTTACTGATAAAACTCCCGGCTACTGTCTGAGGCCTGGTGATCACTTAATGATAAAACTCCCGGCTACTGTCTGAGGCCTGGTGATCACTTACTGATAAAACTCCCGGCTACTGTCTGAGGCCTGGTGATCACTTACTGATAAAACTCCCGGCTACTGTCTGAGGCCTGGTGATCACTTACTGATAAAACTCCCGGCTACTGTCTGAGGCCTGGTGATCACTTACTGATAAAACTCCCGGCTACTGTCTGAGGCCTGGTGATCACTTACTGATAAAACTCCCGGCTACTGTCTGAGGCCTGGTGATCACTTACTGATAAAACTCCCGGCTACTGTCTGAGGCCTGGTGATCACTTACTGATAAAACTCCCGGCTACTGTCTGAGGCCTGGTGATCACTTACTGATAAAACTCCCGGCTACTGTCTGAGGCCTGGTGATCACTTACTGATAAAACTCCCGGCTACTGTCTGAGGCCTGGTGATCACTTACTGATAAAACTCCCGGCTACTGTCTGAGGCCTGGTGATCACTTACTGATAAAACTCCCGGCTACTGTCTGAGGCCTGGTGATCACTTACTGATAAAACTCCCTGCTACTGTCTGAGGCCTGGTGATCACTTACTGATAAAACTCCCGGCTACTGTCTGAGGCCTGGTGATCACTTATTGATAAAACTCCCGGCTACTGTCTGAGGCCTGGTGATCACTTACTGATAAAACTCCCGGCTACTGTCTGAGGCCTGATGATCACTTACTGATTAAACTCCCGGCTACTGTCTGAGGCCTGGTGATCACTTACTGATAAAACTCCCAGCTACTGTCTGAGGCCTGGTGATCACTTACTGATTAAACTCCCGGCTACTGTCTGAGGCCTGGTGATCACTTACTGATAAAACTCCCGGCTACTGTCTGAGGCCTGGTGATCACTTACTGATAAAACTCCCTGGCTACTGTCTGAGGCCTGGTGATCACTTACTGATAAAACTCCCTGCTACTGTCTGAGGCCTGGTGATCACTTACTGATAAAACTCCCGGCTACTGTCTGAGGCCTGGTGATCACTTACTGATAAAACTCCCGGCTACTGTCTGAGGCCTGGTGATCACTTACTGATAAAACTCCCTGCTACTGTCTGAGGCCTGGTGATCACTTACTGATAAAACTCCCGGCTACTGTCTGAGGCCTGGTGATCACTTACTGATAAAACTCCCGGCTACTGTCTGAGGCCTGGTGATCACTTACTGATAAAACTCCCGGCTACTGTCTGAGGCCTGGTGATCACTTACTGATAAAACTCCCGGCTACTGTCTGAGGCCTGGTGATCACTTACTGATAAAACTCCCTGCTACTGTCTGAGGCCTGGTGATCACTTACTGATAAAACTCCCGGCTACTGTCTGAGGCCTGGTGATCACTTACTGATAAAACTCCCGGCTACTGTCTGAGGCCTGGTGATCACTTACTGATAAAACTCCCTGCTACTGTCTGAGGCCTGGTGATCACTTACTGATAAAACTCCCGGCTACTGTCTGAGGCCTGGTGATCACTTACTGATAAAACTCCCGGCTACTGTCTGAGGCCTGGTGATCACTTACTGATAAAACTCCCGGCTACTGTCTGAGGCCTGGTGATCACTTACTGATAAAACTCCCGGCTACTGTCTGAGGCCTGGTGATCACTTACTGATAAAACTCCCTGCTACTGTCTGAGGCCTGGTGATCACTTACTGATAAAACTCCCGGCTACTGTCTGAGGCCTGGTGATCACTTACTGATAAAACTCCCGGCTACTGTCTGAGGCCTGGTGATCACTTACTGATAAAACTCCCTGCTACTGTCTGAGGCCTGGTGATCACTTACTGATAAAACTCCCGGCTACTGTCTGAGGCCTGGTGATCACTTACTGATAAAACTCCCGGCTACTGTCTGAGGCCTGGTGATCACTTACTGATAAAACTCCCGGCTACTGTCTGAGGCCTGGTGATCACTTACTGATAAAACTCCCGGCTACTGTCTGAGGCCTGGTGATCACTTACTGATAAAACTCCCTGCTACTGTCTGAGGCCTGGTGATCACTTACTGATTAAACTCCCGGCTACTGTCTGAGGCCTGATCACTTACTGTGACTGTCACTGATCACTGATAAAACTCCCGGCTACTGTCTGAGGCCTGGTGATCACTTACTGATAAAACTCCCGGCTACTGTCTGAGGCCTGGTGATCACTTACTGATAAAACTCCCGGCTACTGTCTGAGGCCTGGTGATCACTTACTGATAAAACTCCCTGCTACTGTCTGAGGCCTGGTGATCACTTACTGATAAAACTCCCGGCTACTGTCTGAGGCCTGGTGATCACTTACTGATAAAACTCCCGGCTACTGTCTGAGGCCTGGTGATCACTTACTGATAAAACTCCCTGCTACTGTCTGAGGCCTGGTGATCACTTACTGATAAAACTCCCGGCTACTGTCTGAGGCCTGGTGATCACTTACTGATAAAACTCCCGGCTACTGTCTGAGGCCTGGTGATCACTTACTGATAAAACTCCCGGCTACTGTCTGAGGCCTGGTGATCACTTACTGATAAAACTCCCGGCTACTGTCTGAGGCCTGGTGATCACTTACTGATAAAACTCCCTGCTACTGTCTGAGGCCTGGTGATCACTTACTGATAAAACTCCCGGCTACTGTCTGAGGCCTGGTGATCACTTACTGATAAAACTCCCGGCTACTGTCTGAGGCCTGGTGATCACTTACTGATAAAACTCCCGGCTACTGTCTGAGGCCTGGTGATCACTTACTGATAAAACTCCCGGCTACTGTCTGAGGCCTGGTGATCACTTACTGATAAAACTCCCTGCTACTGTCTGAGGCCTGGTGATCACTTACTGATAAAACTCCCGCTACTGCTACTGTCTGAGGCCTGGTGATCACTTACTGATAAAACTCCCGGCTACTGTCTGAGGCCTGGTGATCACTTACTGATAAAACTCCCGGCTACTGTCTGAGGCCTGGTGATCACTTACTGATAAAACTCCCGGCTACTGTCTGAGGCCTGGTGATCACTTACTGATAAAACTCCCGGCTACTGTCTGAGGCCTGGTGATCACTTACTGATAAAACTCCCTGCTACTGTCTGAGGCCTGTTGATCACTTACTGATAAAACTCCCTGGTGATCACTTACTGCTACTGTCTGAGGCCTGGTGATCACTTACTGATAAAACTCCCGGCTACTGTCTGAGGCCTGGTGATCACTTACTGATAAAACTCCCGGCTACTGTCTGAGGCCTGGTGATCACTTACTGATAAAACTCCCGGCTACTGTCTGAGGCCTGGTGATCACTTACTGATAAAACTCCCGGCTACTGTCTGAGGCCTGGTGATCACTTACTGATAAAACTCCCGGCTACTGTCTGAGGCCTGGTGATCACTTACTGATAAAACTCCCGGCTACTGTCTGAGGCCTGGTGATCACTTACTGATAAAACTCCCTGCTACTGTCTGAGGCCTGGTGATCACTTACTGATAAAACTCCCGGCTACTGTCTGAGGCCTGGTGATCACTTACTGATAAAAAACTCCCTGCTACTGTCTGAGGCCTGGTGATCACTTACTGATAAAACTCCCGGCTACTGTCTGAGGCCTGGTGATCACTTACTGATAAAACTCCCGGCTACTGTCTGAGGCCTGGTGATCACTTACTGATAAAACTCCCGGCTACTGTCTGAGGCCTGGTGATCACTTACTGATAAAACTCCCGGCTACTGTCTGAGGCCTGGTGATCACTTACTGATAAAACTCCCGGCTACTGTCTGGGGCCTGGTGATAACTTACTGATAAAACTCCCGGCTACTGTCTGAGGCCTGGTGATCACTTACTGATAAAACTCCAGGCTACTGTCTGAGGCCTGGTGATCACTTACTGATAAAACTCCCGGCTACTGTCTGAGGCCTGGTGATCACTTACTGATAAAACTCCCGGCTACTGTCTGAGGCCTGGTGATCACTTACTGATAAAACTCCCGGCTACTGTCTGAGGCCTGGTGATCACTTACTGATAAAACTCCCGGCTACTGTCTGAGGCCTGGTGATCACTTACTGATAAAACTCCCGGCTACTGTCTGAGGCCTGGTGATCACTTTCTGATAAAACTCCCTGATAAAACCCCCAGCTACTGTCTGAGGCCTGGTGATCACTTACTGATAAAACTCCCGGCTACTGTCTGAGGCCTGGTGATCACTTACTGATAAAACTCCCGGCTACTGTCTGAGGCCTGGTGATCACTTACTGATAAAACTCCCTGCTACTGTCTGAGGCCTGGTGATCACTTACTGATAAAACTCCCGGCTACTGTCTGAGGCCTGGTGATCACTTACTGATAAAACTCCCGGCTACTGTCTGAGGCCTGGTGATCACTTACTGATAAAACTCCCGGCTACTGTCTGAGGCCTGGTGATCACTTACTGATAAAACTCCCGGCTACTGTCTGAGGCCTGGTGATCACTTACTGATAAAACTCCCGGCTACTGTCTGAGGCCTGGTGATCACTTACTGATAAAACTCCCTGCTACTGTCTGAGGCCTGGTGATCACTTACTGATAAAACTCCCTGCTACTGTCTGAGGCCTGGTGATCACTTACTGATAAAACTCCCTGCTACTGTCTGAGGCCTGGTGATCACTTACTGATAAAACTCCCGGCTACTGTCTGAGGCCTGGTGATCACTTACTGATAAAACTCCCGGCTACTGTCTGAGGCCTGGTGATCACTTACTGATAAAACTCCCTGCTACTGTCTGAGGCCTGGTGATCACTTACTGATAAAACTCCCTGCTACTGTCTGAGGCCTGGTGATCACTTACTGATAAAACTCCCTGCTACTGTCTGAGGCCTGGTGATCACTTACTGATAAAACTCCCTGCTACTGTCTGAGGCCTGGTGATCACTTACTGATAAAACTCCCGGCTACTGTCTGAGGCCTGGTGATCACTTACTGATAAAACTCCCTGCTACTGTCTGAGGCCTGGTGATCACTTACTGATAAAACTCCCGGCTACTGTCTGAGGCCTGGTGATCACTTACTGATAAAACTCCCGGCTACTGTCTGAGGCCTGGTGATCACTTACTGATAAAACTCCCTGCTACTGTCTGAGGCCTGGTGATCACTTACTGATAAAACTCCCGGCTACTGTCTGAGGCCTGGTGATCACTTACTGATAAAACTCCCTGCTACTGTCTGAGGCCTGGTGATCACTTACTGATAAAACTCCCTGCTACTGTCTGAGGCCTGGTGATCACTTACTGATAAAACTCCCGGCTACTGTCTGAGGCCTGGTGATCACTTACTGATAAAACTCCCAGCTACTGTCTGAGGCCTGGTGATCACTTACTGATAAAACTCCCGGCTACTGTCTGAGGCCTGGTGATCACTTACTGATAAAACTCCCGGCTACTGTCTGAGGCCTGGTGATCACTTACTGATAAAACTCCCAGCTACTGTCTGAGGCCTGGTGATCACTTACTGATTAAACTCCCGGCTACTGTCTGACGCCTGGTGATCACTTACTGATAAAACCCCCAGCTACTGTCTGAGGCCTGGTGATCACTTACTGATAAAACTCCCGGCTACTGTCTGAGGCCTGGTGATCACTTACTGATAAAACTCCCGGCTACTGTCTGAGGCCTGGTGATCACTTACTGATAAAACTCCCGGCTACTGTCTGAGGCCTGGTGATCACTTACTGATAAAACTCCCGGCTACTGTCTGAGGCCTGGTGATCACTTACTGATAAAACTCCCTGCTACTGTCTGAGGCCTGGTGATCACTTACTGATAAAACTCCCGGCTACTGTCTGAGGCCTGGTGATCACTTACTGATAAAACTCCCGGCTACTGTCTGAGGCCTGGTGATCACTTACTGATAAAACTCCCGGCCTGTCTGAGGCCTGGTGATCACTTACTGATAAAAGCTACTGTCCTGGTGATCACTTACTGATAAAACTCCCTGCTACTGTCTGAGGCCTGATCACTTACTGTGCTATCTGAGGCCTTGCTGATAAAACTCCCTGCTACTGTCTGAGGCCTGGTGATCACTTACTGATAAAACTCCCGGCTACTGTCTGAAGCCTGGTGATCACTTACTGATAAAACTCCCGGCTACTGTCTGAGGCCTGGTGATCACTTACTGATAAAACTCCCTGCTGCTGTCTGAGGCCTGGTGATCACTTACTGATAAAACTCCCGGCTACTGTCTGAGGCCTGGTGATCACTTACTGATAAAACTCCCAGCTACTGTCTGAGGCCTGGTGATCACTTACTGATAAAACTCCCGGCTACTGTCTGAGGCCTGGTGATCACTTACTGATAAAACTCCCTGCTACTGTCTGAGGCCTGGTGATCACTTACTGATAAAACTCCCTGCTACTGTCTGAGGCCTGGTGATCACTTACTGATAAAACTCCCGGCTACAGTCTGAGGCCTGGTGATCACTTACTGATAAAACTCCCTGCTACTGTCTGAGGCCTGGTGATCACTTACTGATAAAACTCCCTGCTGCTGCTTTCGAGAAAAAGGCTCAGAAGAGGTATTACAGCTGTGCACATACAAAAGAATACCCACAACAACACAGAGACACTCCTTTTATGTGTGATTAGATTTTTAGATTTTGCCAACAAAGTGGCTAGTTTATTGTGCACCCCGTATCCATCCTGTGGACGGTAGCGCAAGAGCTTATGGATACACAAAAGACCTAGGAACTAGGGCCCCAAAAGGGTTAACAGGTGTACATATGGGTTTTCATTTATCTACATATCTACAGTTCACTTATCTGTTACATGCAAATTTAGGAAATTTGCTTAGCATATCTGGTATCTTATTTTCGTTAATAAGATATCTTGACGTGTCACATAGGTTATTATACTGTCTGTCTCTGTATTCCTCAATAAGTGGATAATTAAGCACATAGTGTTCAAGACAGTGACCATATGCCTGATCACATAATTTGCATTTAGTTTGATCATCATCTGTGTGTCTCCCAAGCTGCCAGAAGTACTTGTAACCAAGCCTAAGCCTGGCCACTACAACATCAGTCAGTTCACATTGTACGTTGCCCCATAAACATACTCATTTACGGTCATGTTATCATAGTGGGTTATAGATCTACTCAGGCTTCTAACTGCATTTCTATAACAATCGTTTTCATTATTTACTTCTTTCCTAACATTATTCCTAATGCTAGACACAGATATTCCAAAGTTATATTCTACATTCTCCTTCTGGGTACTCTTCTTGGCTAACATCAACTTTATCACGACAGAATAATCCAATATATGATGGGATCCAAAGCAATTGTACATTAATTCCTTTGTCCCTGATTTTTGAGTATCTGTACCTAGTTTCTCCAATGAGCATGTTGTAATAAAGTTGGTAGAATTACCGACAATATGTAAAGTAAAAGGACACAAGTGCAACTAATGTGACATTTTATTGTGGCAACGTTTTGCTCACCAGGAGCTTTATCAAGCCATTACAAACAATACCTGTGTACAACACCGAAATTCCACCAATCATCTCATGAAATTTAGAGACGCCCAATTAGTGATTAAAAAAACTAATTTCCGCAGACGCAAGTGCCTCGAATCAGCACTGATCGCTGTTTCGAATACAATTAAACAAAACAACGGCAGCTTCATCATCTCTGAAGTCTTAGCTAGAATCCTCCTGAAAACAGTAAACCCTGCCATCACATAGTCTCTCCTGTTATACTACACAAGGCACATTACAGAGAGTGAACACTGAAACTACCTGCCTCTTTCCAGTCTATATTTGTCCAACCTATTTTTATGTTACCCAAGTAATAGCTTTTATATCCTTTTACTCTTGTACGAATTAATTGCTCTACCATATTGTATTATTTTTGTCACTACTACTACTACTACTACTACTACTACTACTACCACTACTACTACTACTACCACTAGTGAACATCAAAATGGTACCTCCCTAATATTGCACCTCACTCTGAGCCTTTATATACCCTCTGTGTCCATGTATTGTTTGTAACGGCTTGATAAAGCTCCTGGTGAGCGAAACGTTGCCACAATAAAATGTCACATTAGTTGCACTTGTGTCCTTTTACTTTACAATGAGCATGTTGTTGGAGTCATTATGTGAGTCAAGAGCCTTCAGTGATGACATAGAATCAGTAATGATGATAGAGTCAAGCTTGGTGTCATAGGTTAGCTTTAGCACCATTAGAATTGCAACCAATTCAGTTTTCAGTGTAGATGCCCAGTTGTTAGCTCTTATGCCTAACTCAACAATTTTATTATCGTTCTTAACTAGGGAGGTGGCAACAAGAGCAGATGCAGCCCTGCCAGAAGACTCCTGTTTAGATCCATCAGTGTATATTACTTGTGAGAACTTATTACTACCAGCTAGGCCAGAAATTTCTTCTTGAGCAGTTACTTAACAAACAAGTGACTTAAGGAAAGGATTACTAGCAATGAGCTTCTTGGGAGGGACTTGCAGGTATGTGATATTAAATGAACACATCTTCCATGGAGGGGTGAAATGCTCTTGTTGTCTACAGTGATACAGTTCATGCAGGTTATGTGTGAGGAGTGTAAAACACCACTCTGCATGACACCATGTTTCAAAGACTTCCACAGGCTGCAGAACTTCTAGAAACATGTCCTGTGACTGTATATATGTATATAAAATATAGAAAAATAATAATAAACAACATTTTATATTGTTCATTTGTGTAAACAAATTTTGTAAACAATATAATTACAGAGTTTGTGCAGTTATTGTGTACCTGGAGAGAGTTTACCTGGAGAGAGTTCCGGGGGTCAATGCCCCCGCGGCCCGGTCTGTGACCAGGTAGCATAGAAAGTGTAAATATTTACAAAATAGTCCTCATATTGATCTCACAGGCCATACAAGTTACTTGAAAAGAAAAAAAAATTAAACAAATAATAGAAAAAAGTAGAAAAAAAAAAAACGATTACCGGGTGACTGGCAGTTGGTGATGTTGCCGTATGCAGTTCAGTTTGTCAAATTCACACCTCCATATCTCGGTAAGTATTGATTGTGAAAAAAAAATTTAGCCTATAAAGTTTAGGAAAAAACTATCTTTTCATAAGAAAAAATAACTTTGTTTTCTTTGAATATTTTTTGACTCTGAGAAAAAGTCTGTGAAAGGGCCTGTTGACCCTGAAAGGGTTAATATAAATATCCCAGAAGTAAAACCAGAACCAGCTCATTAACCCATAAACGGTCCAAATGTATATACGTATACATTTACTGCCCCAGTGCCCCAAATATTTTGAAAAATAATAAAATCATTTCTTTTAATGAAAATAAAGAGCACATTTTTTGTAAGTGTTATAGGATAAAAAAAATAAAAAAGTAGGGTCAGTACTTACAGAGATATGAGGCTGAGAAGTTCGCACTGGATGCTCACGTGACAACAACATGGAGTCCTGCCGGTTGCAAAAGTGTTGCTGATATACCTTTTTTTCTATTTTCATATTATTTTATATAATTTGTATGTTCTGATAATTACAATTTATAGTAGTTCTTGTCATTTTGTAACTAATCTTTGTTGTGACACTAGTATTAGGTACTGAAATTGTACTCACATTGTCACAAACACACTGACAGGTGGACATTTACACCTGCCTTGGTAATTTACTATTGTCTTGAAATAGAATAGGAGGAGAAATTTTTTCCTGGGTAGAGGCATGGCTGACAAATAGACAGCAGAGAGTTTGCATAAATGGGGAGAAATCAGAATGGGGGCACGTCACAAGCGGTGTTCCTCAGGGGTCAGTGTTGGGCTCGCTGTTGTTCACAATTTACATAAATGACATAGATGAGGAAATAAATAGCGACATAAGCAAATTTGCTGATGACACCAAAATAGGCCGTCCAATTCATTCTAATGAGGACACTAGAGCACTCCAGGATGATTTGAATAGACTGATGCAATGGTCGGAAAAGTGGCAGATGCAGTTTAACCCTTTGAGGGTTTCGGACGTACTAGTACGTCTTACGCGCAGGGGTTTTTGACGTACTAGTACGCACAAATTCTAGCACCGTCAAATCTCGTGGGAAAAGGCTGGTAGGCCTACATGTGAGAGAATGGGTCTGTGTGGTCGGTGTGCGTGGTAGAAAAAATATCTGGGACCCAGTGGTGCATTGTGGGAACACCATCTTAGTAAACAATATCTACCATGCCTTGCGGTAAGAAGCTCCTCACTTCTCGGCAAATTGGGACACTTTTGTTCCCCAGTGACAGTTCTAATACAGATGGAAGTGCCAGTGAAGATGAGTTTCAAGGTTTTGGTGAGGTTTTGACCGAAACTAATGACCATAATATCGGTAATAGTGAGGAAAACCCAGACGACCCTCAGCCTTCCACCTCTGGTGCTGGGCCGTCTTGTTCACATTCAGTTGTACCAGAATCCAAGAGGAAACTTCTATTTTCCCAAATCCCAGACTCAGATGAGAGCATGGGTGATGATAGTGATAGTGAATATGAACTACAAGCTCTTCAGACTAGTTCCAGTAGTGATAGTGAAGTGCAATATTCCCCAGTGAAGCGTCAGTATATACGACGATATATGCGCTCTGGTAGTGTGCCATATGCTATTCCAAGGGGAAGGAGTGCATCTCGGAGTACATCCTGTGGCTGTACAACAGGAACAGAGAGTGAAAATGGCGATGATACTGTTGCAATTGGTATGGAAAATGTGCGTGGTGGTAGTGGTGCCGGCAGTGAGGCACCAGCAGTGGGCCATGCTGCCACCCACGCTGCCACCCATGCTGCCACCCATGCTGCCACCCATGCTGCTGCCTCAGCTGATCTACAACAAAGGCCACCATCCCCCACCCACCCACCACACCAGCCTCCACAACCACAACCTCCAAAACAACAACCTCCACAACCACAACCACCTGTCATTGTCCAGTACCCACCAGCAGACCACACCTGGGATTGGCAGGAAGCTGTCAATTTTGTTCCAAATGCACACCAGTTTGATGACAGCCAAAGTGGAATTCGGCCATCTTGTACACTTGGGAACAATGCCACTGAACTGGAATGTTTCGAAGTTATTCTTTGACGAACCACTGATGGAAAGTATTGTCATGGAAAGCAACACATACTACGAGTACACCATGGCAAACACATTACTTTCACTAAAATCACGTCTACACCAGTGGAAGGAGGCAACTGTGGCTGAGATGTATCTTTTCTTTGCCACAATAATGCTTATGCCACATGTGTATAAGCACAAAGTGAAATCATACTGGTCAACAGACCGCCTGATTGCAACCCCAGGTTTCAGTGATATAATGCCAATGAATCAATTTGTGCTAATGTTACGTATGCTTCACTTCTCAGACAAAACCAGGCCTGACAGAAACGACAGGTTATGTAAGATTAGGAATGTGTTTCTGTATCTGAAAGAGAAATTCAGTATGCATTTTTATCCCTTCAGGAAGCTTTTAATTGACGAGTCTTTGATTCTGTTCAAAGGAAGACTTTCTTTCAAGCAGTACATACCAAGAGGAAACGCTTTGGTATAAAGTTGTTTGTGCTTTGTGATTGTTACAGTGGTCTCATATTGGATATTATTGTGTACACTGGAAGTTATACATTGCAAAATACCAGGAAGTTATTTGGCATCTCAGGTGATGTGGTTAGAACAATGATAGAACCATACCTTGGTAAAGGGCATATATTATATACAGATAACTGGTACACAAGCCCCTCACTCAGTGATATTTTGCGAGTGAACATGACAGATGTGTGTGGCACAGTGCGTGCAAATCGGAAACATATGCCCAGGTTTGACGCTGGCACTCGTAGAGGTGAGGTGCAGGCGTTTGCTGCCAATGATATCATGGCATTTCGGTGGCATGACAAACGAGATGTCACACTGTTGTCATCAGTTCACCCAAATGAAATGGCAGTGGCAGGCAGCATAGAGAGAGCAATGAACCCATTCTAAAACCTGCAGCTGTGATTGATTACACCTTCAAGATGTGTTCATTGGACAAATGTGACATGCAGATTGGGTTTGCTGATTGTGTTCGCAAGAGTTATAAGTGGTACATAAAACTCTTTTTCCATCTTCTGGACATTTCCATGCTCAATGCTTATAATATGTATAAGATGAGGACCAGAAACAAACCGCAGTATGGCGAATTCTGTTTGTCTGTCATCAGACAAATAGTATTCAAGTACCAAGGAACAGCACCTGCAATTGACCGCCCACCAAATTATCAACAACTTCCTGCTCGTCTGAAGCATGGTGATCACTTCCTGGTAAGTGCCTGCTACTGCTTTCGAGAAAAAGGCTCAGAAGAGGTGTTACGTCTGTTCACATACAAAAAAAATGCCCACAACAATGCAGAGACACTCGTTTTATATGTTAGGAATGTAAAACTCCACTGTGCATGACACCATGTTTCAAAGAGTTCCACAGGCTGCAGAACTTCTAGAAACATTCCCTGTGACTGTATATGTGTATATAAAATATAGAAAAATAGTAATAAACAACATTTCATATTGTTTGTTTGTGTAAATATTTTCTATAAACAAAATAATGACAACAGTGTTTATGACCTTATTGTGTAGTATTGAAAAAGAAATAACTTACAAAATAGTGATCATGTTGGCCTCAGAGGCCATAAAAGTTACTTAGAAAAAGAAAAATTGAAAAATAATTGAAAATAGTACATAAAAAACTAAATAGAAAAATACCGGGTGACGGGAGTCGGTGATGTTACTAGATGTTGTTCAATTTTGGCAAACTTCACGCCTCCATATCTCGGTAAGTATTGACGGTAAATTTTTTTTGTTTAGCCTATAAAGTTTAGAAAAAAAACTATTTTTTCATAAGAAAAAAATAATTTTTTTTTTTAAATTTGGCCGACCCCGAGAACGAGTTTCGGAGAGGGCCTGTCGACCCTCAAAGGGTTAATATTGACAAATACAAAGTTCTAAATGTTGGACAGGTAAATAACCATGCCACATATAAACTAAATGATGTAGATCTTAATACTACTGATTGCGAAAAGGATTTAGGAGTTCTGGTTAGCAGTAATTTAAAACCAAGACAACAGTGCATTAGTGTTCGCAATAAAGCTAACAGAATTCTTGGCTTCATATCTAGAAGTATAAATAATAGAAGTCCTCAGGTTGTTCTTCAACTCTATATATCCTTGGTTAGGCCTCATTTAGACTATGCTGCTCAGTTCTGGTCACTGTATTACAGATTGGATATAAATGCTCTGGAAAACGTACAGAGGAGGATGACAAAGATGATCCCATGTATCAGAAATCTTTCCTATGAGGATAGACTGAGGGCCCTGAATCTGCACTCTCTTGAAAGGCGTAGAATTAGGGAGGATATGATCGAGGTGTACAAATGGAATTTTTATTTTTTTATTTATTAACGCACTGGCCGATTCCCAACAAGGCAGGGTGGCCCGAAAAAGAAAAACTTTCACCATCATTCACTCCATCACTGTCTTGCCAAAAGGGTGCTTTACACTACAGTTTTTAAACTGCAACATTAACACCCCTCCTTCAGAGTGCAGGCACTCTACTTCCCATCTCCAGGACTCAAGTCTGGTCTGCCGGTTTCCCTGAATCCCTTCATAAATATTACTTTGCTCACACTCCAACAGCACGTCAAGTATTAAAAACCATTTGTCTCCATTCACTCCTATCAAACACGCTGACACATGCCTGCTGGAAGTCCAAGCCCCTCGCACACAAAACCTCCTTTACCCCCTCCCTCCAACCTTTCCTAGGCCGACCCCTACCCTGCCTTCCTTCCACTACAGACTGATACACTCTTGAAGTCATTCTCTTCTGCTCCATTCTCTCTACATGTCCGAACTACCTCAACAACCCTTCCTCAGCCCTCTGGACAACAGTTTTGATAATCTCACACCTCCTCCTAACTTCCAAACTACGAATTCTCTGCATTATATTCACACCACACATTGCCCTCAGACATGATATCTCCACTGCCTCCAGCCTTCTCCTCGCTGCAACATTCGTCACCCATGCTTCACACCCATATAAGAGCGTTGGTAAAACTATACTCTCATACATTCCCCTCTTTGCCTCAAGGACAAAGTTCTTTGTCTCCACAACTCCTAATTGCAACGCTCCCCCTTTTCCCATCATCAGTTTTATGATTCACCTCATCTTTCATAGACCTATCCGCTGACACGTCCACTCCCAAATATCTGAATACATTCACCTCCTCCATACTCTCTCCTTCCAATCTGATATCCAATCTTTCATCACCTAATATTTTTGTTATCCTCATAACCTTACTCTTTTCTGTATTCAGTTTTAATTTTCTTCTTTTGCATACCCTACCAAATTCATCCACCAGCCTTTGCAACTTCTCTTCAGAATCTCCCAAGAGCACAGTGTCATCAGCAAAGAGCAACTGTGACAACTCCCATTTTATGTGTGATTCTTTATCTTTTGACTCCATGCCTCTTGCCAAGACCCTCGCATTTACTTCTCTTACAACCCCATCTATAAATATATTAAACAACCACGGTGACATCACACATCCTTGTCTAAGGCCTACTTTTACTGGGAAATAATTTCCCTCTTTCCTACATACTCTAACTTGAGCCTCACTATCCTCGTAAAAACTCTTCACTGCTTTCAGTAACCTACCTCCTACTCAATACACCTGCAACATCTGCCACATTGCCCCCCTTATCCACCCTGTCATATGCCTTTTCCAAATCCATAAATGCCACAAAAACCTCTTAGCCTTATCTAAATACTGTTTACTTATATGTTTCACTGTAAACACCTGGTCCACACACCCCGTACCTTTCCTAAATCCTCCTTGTTCATCTGCTATCCTATTCTCCGTCTTACTCTTAATTCTTTCAATAATAACTCTACCATACACTTTACCAGGTATACTCAACAGACTTATCCCCCTATAATTTTTGCAGTCTCTTTTGTCCCCTTTGCCTTTATACAAAGGAACTATGCATGCTCTCTGCCAATCCCTAGGTACCTTACACTCTTCCATACATTTATTAAATAATAGCACCAACCACTCCAAAAATATATCCCCACCTGCTTTTAACATTTCTATCTTTATCCCATCAATCCCAGCTGCCTTACCCCCTTTCATTTTACCTACTGCCTCATGAACTTCCCCAACACTCACAACTGGCTCCTCACTCCTACAAGATGTTATTCCTCCTTGCCCTATACACGAAATCACAGCTTCCCTATCTTCATCAACATTTAACAATTCCTCAAAATATTCTTTCCATCTTCCCAATACCTCTAACTATCCATTTAATAGCTCTCCTCTCCTATTTTTAACTGACAAATGGAAAACAGGAATAAATAAAGGGGATGTAAATAGCGTGCTGAAAATTTCCAGCCAAGACAGGACTCGCAGCAATGGTTTCAAGTTGGAAAAATTCAGATTCAGAAAGGATATAGGAAGGCACTGGTTTGGTAATAGAGTTGTGGATGAGTGGAACAAACTCCCGAGTACAGTTATTCAGGCTAAAATGTTGTGTAGTTTTAAAAATAGGTTAGATAAATACATGGGTGGGTGTGAGTTGGACCTGACTAGTTTGTGCTGCAGGGTCTGGTGCAGTGCTCCATCCTTGAGTGGAGATGATCAGACTGGGTGGGTCATTGGGCTAATCTGGGGAAGGGGTCATTGGTCTAATCGGGGGGGACATGGACCTGCTCTGCATGGGTCAGTAGGCCTGTTGCAGTGTTCCTTCTTTCTTATATTCTTATGTTCTTATTATATATACAAAGTGTGGAATATTAAAATTACCTTGAACCTCATAAGATACCAGTATAACTGGTAACAAAGATAATTATTCTTTATCAAGGTTATAGGGACATGTAGAAATTTCAGGACATTCTAGTTCACAAAAAAATGTCTTCCTCGTACCTATGACTCTCATATCTCCACAAGTTACTCTGGACTTATATTAATTTCAATGAAATAAATATCACCAGGAATTCTGGTGAACATTAATATAAATATGTGGACTGTATGTTTAACTTAATAAATGACTACATAAACAGTGGAACCTCTACTTGCGAGCGTGTCCATGTGCGATTTTTTCCAAATACGAGCAGTCGATGTATTGATTTTTTGCTTCCATAAGCGAGCAGACCTCAAGGCAGGTTCCTTGACACTGGTGAGGGGCTCTTGCTCTTGATCTCGGGAATTGTATCTCATTTGTTTTTTGGACTATCTTATTGAAACTTGGGCAACGTATGATGGAAAGATGCTTCTTAACGTACACCAAAAATGAAAGAAATCTAAGCATAAATAATGGAGCTCACTTCTCAGCAATTAGCCTCCCCTAAGAGGTATTTTCGTATGGTTTTTATGGTTGTTTTCTCGTTTTCTTTAACTCATTTGATAGAATGGAAGATATATTACAGAAATTGATATGATTTTGATTGCTTTCATGATGAAAAGTACCTTGAAATTGAGCTCAACGCTCAACGTAGAAGAAATCGTCCATTGCTTGGACGATTTCGTGAATGGATTGACATTATTTATACAATTATTGCAATAAGGAATAACAGCTATTGGAGGATAGATGGGCTAATGAGAGCATAGGCAATGGGGTCGAAGAGGTATGGGGTAGGTTTAAAAATGTAGTGTTAGAGTGTTCAGCAGAAGTTTGTGGTTACAGGAAAGTGAGTGCGGGAGGGAAGAGGAGCGATTGGTGGAATGATGATGTAAAGAGAGTAGTAAGGGAGAAAAAGTTAGCATATGAGAAGTTTTTACAAAGTAGAAGTGATGCAAGGAGGGAAGAGTATATGGAGAAAAAGAGAGAGGTTAAGAGAGTGGTGAAGCAATGTAAAAAGAGAGCAAATGAGAGAGTGGGTGAGATGTTATCAACAAATTTTGTTGAAAATAAGAAAAAGTTTTGGAGTGAGATTAACAAGTTAAAGAAGCCTAGAGAACAAATGGATTTGTCAGTTAAAAATAGGAGAGGAGAGTTATTAAATGGAGAGTTAGAGGTATTGGGAAGATGGAGGGAATATTTTGAGGAATTGTTAAATGTTGATGAAGATAGGGAAGCTGTGATTTTGTGTATAGCGCAGGGAGGAATAACATCTTGTAGGAGTGAGGAAGAGCCAGTTGTGAGTGTAGGGGAAGTTCGTGAGGCAGTAGGTAAAATGAAAGGGGGTAAGGCAGCCGGGATTGATGGGATAAAGATAGAAATGTTGAAAACAGGTGGGGATATAGTTTTGGAGTGGTTGGTGCAATTATTTAATAAATGTATGGAAGATGGTAAGGTACCTAGGGATTGGCAGAGAGCATGCATAGTTCCTTTGTATAAAGGCAAAGGGGACAAAAGAGAGTGCAAAAATTATAGGGGGATAAGTCTGTTGAGTATACCTGGTAGAGTGTATGGTAGAGTTATTATTGAAAGAATTAAGAGTAAGACGGAGAATAGGATAGCAGATGAACAAGGAGGCTTTAGGAAAGGTAGGGGGTGTGTGGACCAGGTGTTCACAGTGAAACATATAAGTGAACAGTATTTAGATAAGGCTAAAGAGGTCTTTGTGACATTTATGGATTTGGAAAAGGCGTATGACAGGGTGGATAGGGGGGCAATGTGGCAGATGTTGCAGGTGTATGGTGTAGGAGGTAGGTTACTGAAAGCAGTGAAGAGTTTTTACGAGGATAGTGAGGCTCAAGTTAGAGTATGTAGGAAAGAGGGAAATTATTTCCCAGTAAAAGTAGGCCTTAGACAAGGATATGTGATGTCACCGTGGTTGTTTAATATATTTATAGATGGGGTTGTAAGAGAAGTAAATGCGAGGGTCTTGACAAGAGGTGTGGAGTTAAAAGATAAAGAATCACACATAAAGTGGGAATTGTCACAGTTGCTCTTTGCTGATGACACTGTGCTCTTGGGAGATTCTGAAGAGAAGTTGCAGAGATTGGTGGATGAATTTGGTAGGGTGTGCAAAAGAAGAAAATTAAAAGTGAATACAGGAAAGAGTAAGGTTATGAGGATAACAAAAATATTAGGTGATGAAAGATTGGATATCAGATTGGAGGGAGAGAGTATGGAGGAGGTGAATGTATTCAGATATTTGGGAGTGGACGTGTCAGCGGATAGGTCTATGAAGGATGAGGTGAATCATAGAATTGATGAGGGGAAAAGAGTGAGTGGTGCACTTAGGAGTCTGTGAAGACAAAGAACTTTGTCCTTGGAGGCAAAGAGGGGAATGTATGAGAGTATAGTTTTACCAACGCTCCTATATGGGTGTGAAGCATGGGTGATGAATGTTGCAGCGAGGAGAAGGCTGGAGGCAGTGGAGATGTTATGTCTGAGGGCAATGTGTGGTGTGAATATAATGCAGAGAATTCATAGTTTGGAAGTTAGGAGGAGGTGCGGGATTACCAAAACTGTTGTCCAGAGGGCTGAGGAAGGGTTGTTGAGGTGGTTCGGACATGTAGAGAGAATGGAGCGAAACAGAATGACTCCAAGAGTGTATCAGTCTGTAGTGGAAGGAAGGAGGGGTAGGGGTCGGCCTAGGAATGGTTGGAGGGAGGGGGTAAAGGAGGTTTTGTGTGCGAGGGGCTTGGACTTCCAGCAGGCGTGCGTGAGTGTGTTTGATAGGAGTGAATGGAGACGAATGGTTTTTAATACTTGACGTGCTGTTGGAGTGTGAGCAAAGTAACATTTATGAAGGGGTTCAGGGAAACCGGCAGGCCGGACTTGAGTCCTGGAGATGGGAAGTACAGTGCCTGCACTCTGAAGGAGGGGTGTTAATGTTGCAGTTTAAAAACTGTAGTGTAAAGCACCCTTCTGGCAAGACAGTGATGGAGTGAATGATGGTGAAAGTTTTTCTCTTTCGGGCCACCCTGCCTTGGTGGGAATCGGCCAGTGTGATAAAAAAAAAAATAATAATGTACTACATATAATAATTATAATAATAGATGGCTTCAAAAGGCCGTCACTGGATGGCAGTGTTTACCACAAAAAAGAGTGAGCGGTTGTGACAGCCTCCACCTGTTACATAATGGCATATTTTATTTATTCTAGAGTATATACCAGGTTTCTATGTTATTTTATTGCTTGTTATGTCATATTAGATGAACTGTGATAGATAAATATGCCGTAGAGTTGATAGTGGAATATTCAAGGAATATTTTGTCCTGTCTCCAGACTAACTCATCGACCGCCACCACCGCCACATTTATAATGACATTTTATTCATTCTGGACTATATATCAGGTTTCTATGTTATTTATATTGCAGTTATAATAAGCAGTCCACACATTCCTAGTGACATAACCCAAGCACAGTGCAAAGAAACTGCTATCAGGATAATACAGAATCACATACAAGTCATCATGCAAGACAATGAAATCAAAGAAATACGTTTGCTAGGAAAACCAGGAAGTAAACACAGTATAATGATCAGACTTCATTCATACGATAAAAGAAAGGACCTAATTAAATCAGCAATTACAATGAAAAATGGAGTGTACATAAATGAGTGTCTAACAAGAAAACATCAAAATCTTCTGTTCAGGCTGAGAAAACTTAAACAGGAAAACAAAATTCATCAATGTTTCACGTGAGATGGGAAAATACAGTGGTCCCTCATTTTTCGTAATTAATCCGTTCCTGGAGCCATTACTATAAACGAAATTTACTATTTGCGAATCAATTTTCCCCATAAGAAATAATGTAAATACAGTGGTCCCTTGTTGTTCGTAATTAATCCGTTCCTGGAGCCGTTACTATAAACGAAATTTACGATTTACGAATCAATTTTCCCCATAAGAAATAGTGTAAATACAATTAATCCATTCCTGACACCCAGAAGTATTAAAACAAAAAATTTTTTGACATGAAATATACATTTAGTACATAAACAATACAATGGGAAATGATGAATGAAACATTAACAGCATAACACTTACCTTTATTGGAGATTCTTCTTAGTGCATGGGAGACTGGAGGAGGAGAGAGAGTGAATTGTTTATAGTTTGGAAGGGGAATCCCCTTCCATCAACACCTCAGGTACCATTTGGTTTTCTGGGGTTGCTTCTCTTCTCTGTTTCTTAATGCCACTAGGACCACCTTGAGAGTCACTGGAGTCCTGTCTCACAAAATAACTGTGGAGAGAGCTCTGTTTCTGGCATCTATTTAACACTTCCCTAAAATGGCCCAAGACTTTGTCACTGTACATGTTACCAACCTGGCTTGCAACAACCTTGTTAGGGTGATGTTTCTCCATAAAGCTTTCCATCTTACCCCACATAGTAAAAATCTCTTTAATTTCTGAAGAAGGCACCTTCTTCCAACTCTCTTCCTCCTCTGCAGCAAGATTCTGAGCTGCGATGTGTTGCTCTTCCTGCTGAAGCTCTTGCAGCTCCTCAGTGGTGAGCTCTTCATTGTGGTCTTCCACCAATTCTTCCACATCCTCCAAACTCACATCCAACCCCATGGAACTCCCCAGTGCCACAATTGATTTTACAACAGACATAGGCTCATTAGGGTCAGTCCCAAATCCTTCAAAATCCCTCTTGTTGACACAATCTGGCCACAATTTTCTCCAGGCAGAGTTCAAAGTCCTGGTAGTCACTCCCTCCCAAGCCATACCTATAAGGGTTATACAGTGGAGGATGCTGAAGTGTTCTCTCCAAAATTCCCTTAGGGTCAAGTGAGTGTCTGTGGTCACAGTCAAGCACCTGTGAAACATTGCTTTTGTGTAGAGTTTTTTAAAGTTTGCAGTAACCTGCTGGTCCATGGGTTGGAGGAGAGGAGTGGTATTCGGGGGCAAGAACTTCACTGTGATGAACCCAAATTCCTCGAAAATTAGGTCATCCAAGTTTGGAGGATGAGCAGGTGCATTGTCCATTACTAGCATGCACTTGAGGTCCAATTTCTTTTCCAGGAGATACTCCTTCACACTAGGGCCAAACACTTCATTGAACCATTCAACGAAAATTTCCCTCGTGACCCATGCCTTACTATTAGATTTCCAAAACACACACAATTTACTCTTCATAACATTGTTTTTCCTGAACACTCTGGGATTTTCAGAATGGTACACTAGTAATGGCTTCACTTTGAAATCCCCACTAGCATTAGCGAAGAACATTAGCGTCAGCCTGTCTTTCATAGGCTTGTGTCCTGGCATTGCCTTTTCCTCTTGTGTAATGAAGGTCTTCTTTGGCATTTTCTTCTAAAAGAGGCCTGTTTCGTCACAATTGAACACTTGTTCAGGTTTCAGTCCTTCAGCCTCTATATTCTCCTGGAATTCATGCACATATTTTTCAGCCGCCTTGTGGTCCAAACTGGCAGCCCCACCATGCCTTACCACACTGTGTATGCCAGTACAGTTCTTAAATCTATCAAACCAGCCTCTGCTGGCCTTAAATTCACTCACTTCACCACTATTTGCAGGCAATTTCTTTACCAAATCTTCATGCAACTGCCTAGCCTTTTCACAAATAAACGAAGTCATAAGAGTATCTCCTGCTAATTGTTTCTCATTTATCCACACCAATAATAACATCTCAACCTCTTCCAGTACTGGTGATCTCATTTTTTCAGTATAGTTACTCCATTTACAACAACAGCATCCTTTATTTCATTTTTCTTGGCCACTATGGAACATAAGGTTGTGTAGGGTTTCTTATACATCCTGGACAGTTCGTCCATACTTGTACCACTTTCATATTGTTCAATGATGGTTTTCTTAAATTCAGTCATATTTCTCACCTTCTTTACCACAGGCTTGGCACTAGGAGCTTTCTTTGGAGCCATGGTAGCTTATTTAGTACTTGCAAGCACTAAAATAAATGTAATATTATGAAATATTTCACTGGAGCACGTGAGGGGACCTTTGCTCACTGGTAAACAATGCCAGACTGGCTGCCACCCTGGCTCACGCCGTGGGTACGCGTCCCGGATGAACTATGACTCGCGAGTCAACCTATGGAAAGCGAGTCCATGTTTATATGAAAATACCCCTATGATTGGCGAATTTTATGATTGCCGGGAACTACGAAAAGCGGGGGACCACTGTGCAATTAATCCGTTCCTGACACCCAGAAGTATTAAAACAAAAAAATTTTTTACATGAAATATACATGTAGTACATAAACAATACAAAGGGAAATGATGAATGAAACATTAACAGCGTAACACTTACCTTTATTGGAGATTCTTCTTAGTGTATAGGAGACTGGAGGAGTAGAGAGATTGGATTGTTTACAGTTTGGAAGGGGAATCCCCTTCCAGCAACACCTCAGGTACCAATTGCTTCACTAGGGTTGCTTCTCTTCTCTGTTTCTTAATGCCACTAGGACCACCTTGAGAGTCACTCTAGTCCTGTCTCGCAAAGTAACTGTGGAGAGAGCTCTGTTTCTGGTGTCTCTTTAACACTTCCCTTAAATGGCCCAAGACTTTGTCACTGTACATATTTCTCACCGTCTTTACCACAGGCTTGGCACAAGGAGCTTTCTTTGGAGCCATGGCAGCTTATATAAAATAGTGGACCCCCGCATAACGATTACCTCCGAATGCGACCAATTATGTAAGTGTATTTAAGTAAGTGCGTTTGTACGTGTATGTTTGGGGGTCTGAAATTAACTAATCTACTTCACAATATTTCTTATGGGAACAAATTCGGTCAGTACTGGCACCTGATCATACTTCTGGAGTGAAAAAATATCGTTAACCGGGGGTCCACTGTACTTGCAAGCACTAAAATGAGTGGAATATTATGAAATATTTCATAGGAGCTGTGAAGGCTTACTCAACCCTGTAACAACTTCAGTCAGTATTACTCAGGCTGGCTCCTCCTCAGGAAAATTAATGTATAGAAAAAGAATAAAAACTGACAAACATAAACACTTTATTATTTAGAAAATATAAAATATAAAACACTTAAGTATGAAATATTAATCCTACATTAAAGAAAATGAAAAATGAAAAATATAAATGATAACTGAATTCAACGCTAATATAAATGTATATAAAACGTGGGTGTCTGGTGTTGGTGACACTGCATGTTGAAATCATAGCCGTTGCCGATGATGGGGGGGCCTCGCAGGTGTTGGTTACAACCCACTGGCTAGTTCTTCACAGTATAGCCTTGAGTATTCTATCCTGATGACAGGAAAGCAGGTTCTTTACCGCTGCAATGATGAGGGGTTGCATCCTGCGATTTCATACAGGTGCACAGGTAATTAAATCCAAAAAGGGGAAGTCTCAGGATGTTAGTCTATCTCCATCTGTTCTCTCGTTGATTGACAGGTGACCCTCTCTGTCATCCAAGCTGAAAAGATAGGCAGGTTACCCACTGCTTAAGAAATCACTCTCCATGATGAGTACAATACCCAAAAGACGTGGTAATTATTACAACAGTCAACTTAGAGCAAGGCTGAAAAGACTAAGTTTATTATTGGTCAAAAGTGAAGCTTTCAACCAATAAATCTACTAGAATACAAGGCAGGCATGTACTTACAGTAGAGCTGGGAGCTGTGAGTCTAGTGATTACTGTTTGGACCGGAGCCCCACACGTCACCTTTCGGGGGGGGGGGGGGGGGAAGAGGGAGGGGAAGGGATAGCGGGAGCTAGACTGACCCTACCTTAACAAGTAGCCGGCAGTCAAACTATCACTTTCAGGGTGGGGGAAAATGGCGGGAATAGCGGGAGCTTGACTTACCCTACCTTAACAAGTAGCCGGCAATGAAACTATCACTTTCGTGGAGGGGGAAAAAAAGGCGGGAATAGCAGGAGCTGGACTTACCATACCTTAACAAGTACCCGGCAATGAAACTATTGTTACTATATCGCTACTCCTATCTTTTGAACTTTTCCCTCACACTCCCCCATACCAAGACTTATAGTCAAGGAGTTTACCTGGAGTTTACCTGGAGAGAGTTTCGGGGGTCAATGCCCCCGCGGCCCGGTCTGTGACCAGGCCTCCTGGTGGATCAGCGCCTGATCAACCAGGCTGTTGCTGCTGGCTGCACGCAAACCAACGTACGAGCCACAGCCCGGCTGATCAGGAACTGACTTTAGGTGCTTGTCCAGTGCCAGCTTGAAGACTGCCAGGGGTCTGTTGGTAATCCCCCTTATGTGTGCTGGGAGGCAGTTGAACAGTCTCGGGCCCCTGACACTTATTGTATGGTCTCTTAACGTGCTAGTGACACCCCTGCTTTTCATTGGGGGGATGGTGCATCGTCTGCCAAGTCTTTTGCTTTCGTAGTGAGTGATTTTCGTGTGCAAGTTCGGTACTAGTCCCTCTAGGATTTTCCAGGTGTATATAATCATGTATCTCTCCCTCCTGCGTTCCAGGGAATACAGGTTTAGAAACCTCAAGCGCTCCCAGTAATTGAGGTGTTTTATCTCCGTTATGCGCGCCGTGAAAGTTCTCTGTACATTTTCTAGGTCGGCAATTTCACCTGCCTTGAAAGGTGCTGTTAGAGTGCAGCAATATTCCAGCCTAGATAGAACAAGTGACCTGAAGAGTGTCATCATGGGCTTGGCCTCCCTAGTTTTGAAGGTTCTCATTATCCATCCTGTCATTTTTCTAGCAGATGCGATTGATACAATGTTATGGTCCTTGAAGGTGAGATCCTCCGACATAATCACTCCCAGGTCTTTGACGTTGGTGTTTCGCTCTATTTTGTGGCCAGAATTTGTTTTGTACTCTGATGAAGATTTAATTTCCTCATGTTTACCATATCTGAGTAATTGAAATTTCTCATCGTTGAACTTCATATTGTTTTCTGCAGCCCACTGAAAGATATGGTTGATGTCCGCCTGGAGCCTTGCAGTGTCTGCAATGGAAAACACTGTCATGCAGATTCGGGTGTCATCTGCAAAGGAAGACACGGTGCTGTGGCTGACATCCTTGTCTATGTCGGATATGAGGATGAGGAACAAGATGGGAGCTAGTACTGTGCCTTGTGGAACAGAGCTTTTCACCGTAGCTGCCTCGGACTTTACTCTGTTGACGACTACTCTCTGTGTTCTGTTAGTGAGGAAATTATAGATCCATCGACCGACTTTTCCTGTTATTCCTTTAGCGCACATTTTGTGCGCTATTACGCCATGGTCACACTTGTCGAAGGCTTTTGCAAAGTCTGTATATATTACATCTGCATTCTTTTTGTCTTCTAGTGCATTTAGGACCTTGTCGTAGTGATCCAGTAGTTGAGACAGACAGGAGCGACCTGTTCTAAACCCATGTTGCCCTGGGTTGTGTAACTGATGGGTTTCTAGATGGGTGGTGAACTTGCTTCTTAGGACCCTTTCAAAGATTTTTATGATATGGGATGTTAGTGCTATTGGTCTGTAGTTCTTTGCTGTTGCTTTACTGCCCCCTTTGTGGAGTGGGGCTATGTCTGTTGTTTTTAGTAACTGAGGGACGACCCCCGTGTCCATGCTCCCTCTCCATAGGATGGAAAAGGCTCGTGATAGGGGCTTCTTGCAGTTCTTGATGAACACAGAGTTCCATGAGTCTGGCCCTGGGGCAGAGTGCATGGGCATGTCATTTATCGCCTGTTCGAAGTCATTTGGCGTCAGGATAACATCGGATAGGCTTGTGTTAATCAAATTTTGTGGCTCTCTCATAAAAAATTCATTTTGATCTTCGACTCTCAGTCTGGTTAGCGGCTTGCTAAAAACTGAGTCATATTGGGACTTGAGTAGCTCACTCATTTCCTTGCTGTCATCTGTGTAGGACCCATCTTGTTTAAGTAGGGGCCCAATACTGGGCGTTGTTCTCGATTTTGATTTGGCATAGGAGAAGAAATACTTTGGGTTTCTTTCGATTTCATTTATAGCTTTTAGTTCTTCCCGCGATTCCTGACTCCTAAAGGATTCTTTTAGCTTAAGTTCGATGCTTGCTATTTCTCTGACCAGTGTCTCCCTGCGCATTTCAGATATATTGACCTCTTTTAGCCGCTCTGTTATTCTTTTCCGTCGCCTGTAAAGGGAGCGCCTGTCTCTTTCTATTTTACATCTACTCCTCCTTTTTCTTAGAGGAATAAGCCTTGTGCATACATCGAGTGCCACCGAGTTAATCTGTTCTAGGCATAAGTTTGGGTCTGTGTTGCTTAGTATATCTTCCCAGCTTATATCGGTTAGGACTTGGTTTACTTGGTCCCACTTTATGTTTTTGTTATTGAAGTTGAATTTGGTGAATGCTCCCTCGTGACTAGTCTCATTTTGTCAGTCTGGGGCTCCTCGCATACATGTCTGAACCTCAATTATGTTGTGATCTGAGTATATTGTTTTTGATATGGTGACATTTCTTATCAGATCATCATTGTTAGTGAATATGAGGTCTAGTGTATTCTCCAGTCTAGTAGGCTCTATTATTTGCTGGTTTAAATTGAATTTTGTGCAGAGATTTAAAAGCTCGTGTGAGTGTGAGTTTTCATCAGAGCTGCCTCCTGGTGTTATTACTGCAACAATATTATTTGCTATATTCCTCCATTTTAGGTGCCTTAAGTTGAAATCCCCCAGGAGCAAGATGTTGGGTGCAGGAGCTGGAAGATTTTCCAGACAGTGGTCAATTTTTAACAGCTGTTCCTGGAATTGCTGGGATGTTGCATCCGGAGGCTTGTAGACTACCACAATGACTAGGTTTTGGTTCTCGACCTTTACTGCTAAAACTTCCACTACGTCATTTGAGGCATTAAGCAGTTCTGTGCAAACAAGTGACTCTGCAATGTACAGGCCAACCCCCCCCCTTTTGCCTGTTCACTCTGTCACATCTGTATAGGTTGTAACCTGGGATCCATATTTCATTGTCCAAGTGATCCTTTATGTGGGTCTCAGTGAAAGCCGCGAACATTGCCTTTGCCTCTGCAAGCAGTCCACGGATGAAAGGTATTTTGTTGTTTGTTGCTGGCTTTAGACCCTGTATATTTGCAAAGAAGAATGTTATCGGACTGGTGGTATTGTTGGTACTGGGGGGGGATTTTTTTTCCCGGCATTAGTATCTGTATCTGTTGGTTTGGAGTGGAGGCCATCGACTGTGGTTCCACTCCAGGAATGACTGGATTTGGTGTACGATTTCTGCCATTTCCTGCCAGTTTTTTTTTCTTCCTGGCACTAAAAAACCTCTCCCTCTTGAGTGGCTGTGGCTACCCAGGTTTTCCCATGGCCTGGATGTTTTGTATCTTTTTGTCCCCTTTAGATGGTATGCCTGGCAATTTAAGTTATAGCACAGTCTTTCCTGTACTGAAGAGGTACACATTTCAGGGTGAAAAAGCTTACAGGAAGGGAGTTTGCATTTTCCTGTTGTCATATGGGCATGGCATTTTCTAGGGTGGTCATAGTTGCACGTCCCATCTGTTTTTCCAGATTTCCCATGCCAGCAGATACCAAGTGCATAGTATGTGCACAGGCTTGGTTTCCGCTTGCCTTGGGTTTCTATGACTGTATTCCCTGTTGGTGCATGTTTCCCTGTCTTACTTCTATCCTCCCTAGCACCAACAATGGAGCTCCCACCAGTTGTTTTTGGTAATTTATCCTCACTATTGCTATTGGAGTCCTCTTGTTTGCTATTTCCTGCGGAATTTCTAGTTTGCAATATTGGTTTTATCTTATCTTTGACTACACTTGTTTCCTTACTATGGCTCCTGTCCCCTATGAGGTCATTTATATGTATTCCTTCCTGCGTATAATTCCCGACTACCTGGACAAAATCTCCAGCTTCACCATTACTGTCTCCCAGGACAGTATCTCCAGCTTCACCATTTCTGTCTCCCAGGACAGCACCTCCAGCTTCACCATTACTGTCTCCCAGGACAGCACCTCCAGCTTTACTATTACTGTCTCCCAGGACATCACCTCCAGCCTTACAGTTTGTGACTACATGGCCAGTATCAAGGGCAGTACCATTCAGCCCAGACTTTTTATGTTCCCATCTGTTGTAGAAAGCTTCCAGGTTTTCTATGAAAGCAGCTTTGATGTTGTCCTCTTTTAATACCCTTGTGATTTTAGTCCACAGATTTTCCTCATTTGGGCATACCCAGAAACACTTCTCTGTTTTAATACTGCTTGTAGCTAGTTCTGGGATATCTGCACAAGGGGCGTGACACCAATTTCCACAAAAATGACAATTTATCCATGTGGAAGCCCGTTTGTTTGACTGACCACAGACTACACACAGCTTCATAATGATTTGAATGGTTGATTTACTGCAATTCTACTAGCAACCTCTTGAATATTATATTAATAACCTTAAATGAAGCTCTAGCTATTTGTATTTCTGTTTCTAACTCTTTTTGTATATTGGACAGCTTACCGTCACGTTCCTGATTTTTAATGTTTGTGTTTATAAGGGCGCCTACAACCCCATCCGTTTACAGTCTGCTTTATTGTCCAACGAAACTGTTTGAAACCAGTCCCGGGTTCGGACCAGTCAAGGGTTCGGACCAGTCAAGGGTCCGGACCAGTCGATCTGCTCTGATCAGTGGGTCACTTATTTAAAACATACTGGTCAGTGATTTGAGCTAACACATGAAGGATCTACTGGAAATTATCTACCCGAGTAATATGTGATTTGACTGATACAAAAGTATAACTTGCGTGTTGAAGAGCCGGTGATATCTGGCAGCTCCTACAATGACGAATGGTCACCTCCTTGTTTATCAATCGCTGTATCTGGCTTTTCTATTTTTTTTTTTTTTTTTTTTCCCGTCTCCACCACAATAAATGCTATATTATCACTATAGTTGACTGGTGCAAATTTTGGAGGAAGAATGCTTTTTCTGTAGTAATAATTGCTTCTCGTTGTGTATATTGCGACCGCTGGTAACTACAGGTTATATGAAATTCACAGTAACGTCTCGTATTTCAAGAAAAGAAACTAATGAAAGTCACTCCACTCCACTAAGTACCATTATAATACTGGTTAGTTGCTACTACAACACTGTATTCTGCTATTCACTGGTATCACTAGATTATATGCGAGTACACTAGCAGGCCAGTAAGATTATTAAAAACAGCTGACCTGTGGTAAGTTTCTGGCGACTTCTGGCACCTTCCTCTATAGACTTATCACTTCATTTACAAGTATAAGAAGAATAGGCGAGGAAAAAGTTCTAACATGTGGAAGTCATGTAAGGCAACAAATCTACTGACTGTCACGACTTAACCAGTCAGACAAATAATTGGATGAACCATTGATATACACAATATGGAACTTAAAAGCCTGGAGTGCCAATGTCCACCTCAAGAGGCGACTTTTGGTTCCCTTAAAAGTTTCTAGGTATATCAAAGGTTTGTGATCCGTTTCTAAAATGAATTCTTTTCCCAGCAAATAAAATTTAAGTTTGGAGATACCCCACACAAGAGCCAAACATTCCTTTTCTATGGTGGAGTATCTCGTTTCTGCGGGAAGGAGTTTCCGGCTTAGGAAGCATACAGGGAAGGGAGTACCATCATGGTATTGTAGTAACACCACACCTAAGCCAGTATTGGAGGCATCAGTTAAGCAAAATGTTTTATTAATATCTGGAATCTTAAGCATAGGGTCTTTCGAAAAGATACTTTTAATCTCATTAAACTTTTCCCGAGCTACGTCGGAAAGTTCAAGAGGTTCCTTCACAGACTTTTTAAGGAAGTCAGATAAGATGCCTGTAAGATCAGTAAGGTTCGGGATAAACCGTGCATAAAAATTTACAGACCCAAGAAAGCTACGCATGAGCTTCTTGGCTTTGGGGAATTTAAATTCTAATAAAGCTTTGATCTTACTGGGGAGAGGCTGCAGAGTGTTATTAGAAAGTATCAGTCCAAGATATCTAATCTTGATATACCCAAGGAAGCATTTCTTCGGCTTGGCAGTGAGGCCATGTGAGCGTATCCTACGCAAAACTAATGTTAATGTTTGGATATGTTCGCCCCATGTAGATGTCATTACGTAAATGTTATCAAAATAAACTGAAACATTTGGCATATTACCCAAGACCTTTCTCATCAGTCTCACGTACGTAGCACAGGCAGTTACCAAACCGAAGGGCATAGTTCTATACTGCATCAGTCTTTGGTGTGTAGGAAAAGCAGTGTACTGCTTAGAAGAAGGATCTAACATTACTTGATGATATGCCTGCGCAATATCAATCTCTGAAAAGAAGGAAGTGTCATAAAATTTGTGTAGATCGCTATCTATCAAGGGCATAGGTTCAGCATCCCACTGAGTTATAGCATTAAGGCCTCTGAAGTCAATAGCAAGTCTATATGAATTATCCTCCTTCTTAACCATGACTACTGGTGAGCAATAAGCAGATACTGAAGGTTCAATGATCTTTAGTTTTAATAATTTGTCTACCTCTCGGTCAAATGCATCCCTAAGGTGAACTGGAACTGGGTATAATTTTCGTTTGATAGGATCGTCTGTCACTAAGTTAATCTTATGGACTACCGTGGAGGTAACACCTGGAATATCAGTAAAGACGTCTGAAAAGTTACTCACACATTGAAGTAGTTCATGTCTCTTATGGTCATCCAAAGATTCATTAATATTAATGTTGGTTGCGCCCGAGTGGTCAAGAGTCACCAAGTCATGTAGTTCTTCATCATAGTCTATGTTAGAGGTGTCAATTACGCACAACTTACATTCTTTAGTTGTCTTATCAAGTTCGTGTGGAAAAACTAAGTCAAAGTTATTAAGGCAGTTAACCGAGTTTCTTCGGTAATATTTCTTAAGGATGTTGGTATGATAAAGCTTAGGTTTCCCCTTGACTTCTGTGAGGTAGTCAACTTTCCCACAAATTTTTATTACTTTATATGGACCTTTCCATGCTACTAATAATTTATTTGACTTGATAGGTAAAAGCACCAGAACTTCATCCCCTACTTTAAAACTTCTCTGACTTTTGGAATCAAAATAGGTTTTGTACTGGTCCATTGACAAGCTTAGGTTTTTCGAAATTATGTCAGAGGTCTCCTCAAGTTTGGATCTAAGGTCAAGGAGAAACTGGTAAGAAGACTGAACCTCAGCATTCACCTTCTCATTAGTCCATAAATCATGAAGGATGGACAATTGGCCTCTGGCCTGTCTACTATAGAGAAGTTCAAAAGGTGAAAACCCCAAAAAGTCACTGGGAACTTCCCTCATGGCAAACAAAGCACAGGGTAGGTAACGATGCCACTCCTTAGGTTTAAGGGAGCAAAGTTTCCTTAAAATGGACTTGAGAATTGAATGCTGGTGCTCAATCCTCCCATTACAGCTGGGATGATAGGTTGTGGTGAAGAGAGGCTTCATTCCCAGAAGTTGGTATAGATGTTGCATTAAGTCAGATGTGAATTGTGTCCCCCGGTCAGACAAAATTTCTCTAGGGATGCCCACTCTGGAGAAGATGGACAAAAGGGCTTCAGCCACCTCTGTAGTAGTTATGGTCTTTAAGGGAACGGCTTCATGGAAACTCGAAGCAGAATCAACTAATGTTAATGTATATCTATGTCCCCCAGATGAAAGTGGAGATAAAGGACCAACGATGTCAATAGCTACTCTTTCAAACGGTACCGTAAAGATTGGCATTTTGACCATAGGTACTCGCCTGGTACCTCGGGAGGATGACAGTTGGCAAACTTTACACGATCTACAATAGGTAGTGACATCTGAGGACATTTTTGGCCAAAAATAGGTTTCCCTAATTTTAATTAAGGTTTTACGATTCGAGGAATGTCCGGCCACTGGCAGGTCATGAGCCATTTTAAGAACAGTCTCTCTGCATTGACTTGGAACAACTAAGATGGAATAGTCTATCTCATCTGAATTTAATTTGAATACTGACTTGTACAAGATACCTTTTATATATTCAAATTTATATGAAAAGTTTTTCCTTTGGATCACTTGATTTTGTTTATCGGCATTATGGCAATTCTGAAGAGAAGGGCAATTACGTTGTAAATTGACAAAAGAGTCCTTTGATATATCTAAAAGCTTAAAGTCAGGGAAAATCAAAGGATGGACAGTAGGAGAAGCCTGAGCTTTGGTCTGAGCCCTAGTCAAGACATTTATGGTATCGGAGGTGATATCTTCACTTTCATCTAACAAGTGAACTGGTGATCCTACTACCTCGCTTTCGAGAGTACCATCACTGGTTTTTAATCCCACATGAATCTCACGAGACAGTCTCATCTGAACTTTCGAGGGGCTTCTCTGACTCTACAGGAAGAGGATCTGAAACACTTATGTTCATCTTTGGTGATGAAAGGTCAACCTCAGAAGGAAGAATGGCACCTTTTACATTACCTATTAGTACGGAGCAAGAAGTGATGGGAGCTAGTACGGCTTCAGACCAACCTGTGAACCATTTAGACCTAATGTAACAATGGATGGTAGGAAAAGTGTCTGTACGGCCCAAGTAGTCTGAAAGTATAGCAGAGGAATCAGTTTCTTTAACATTAGGGAACAGCTTATCAGAAATGACTACACATGTGCATCCAGTGTCTCGTAAAATGGTAGATACATTAAGTCCATTAACTGTTCCTGAACATAAGGGTGCTTGGTCATTACAGTCTTTAAAACATCTTCCAACTTTTTGGACCTTCTTAGAAGGACAATCTGGACGTTTATGTCCCTTAACACCACACAAATGACAAACAGGAATAAAAGAAGTCATTTTACTTTCCACTAGAGGCTTTGATTTCTTAAGGTCTGATGAACCCTTGCCCTTAGGGTTCGATCCCTTTAGGTCTTTATAGGAATTGTGAGCCTCAGCATACAGGTCAGCAGCCTCAGCAACTTCCTCAGCTTTAATCAGGTTGTGTTCTCTGATGAATGTTCGTATCTCGTGAGGAAGAGCTGTCAGGAATTGGTCAGCAACCGTGAAGTCTCGAAGAGATTCATAACTGTGATCAATTCCTGAACTCTCTATCCAAAAGTCGAACAAACGAAAGAGTGTTATCTGTAACTGTTGAAAGTTCTGGCCAGGCTGTAAGGTGGCATACCTGAAATCTTTCCTGTAAGAATTAGTGGTTTTTTGATATGCCTTCTTCAGTAGGTGATAATTACATATGATATCCTGCGACAAGGTTGCATAGATATTCAAAGCGGTACCATAAAATAACATTCCTAACCTGGTAGCCCAGGTGTCAGCAGGCCATTCACAGAGGGTAGCGGTATTTTCAAACCTGATAATGTAAGAAGTTATGTCTTCCCCCTCTGTGAAGGGAGGTAAATTAGGTGTTGGAATATGTGCACTAGCTGCATGTTGTTCCATTGCTCCTTCTTCTAATTGCTGTTGTGAGAAAGTTAACTGCTTATTCTCTAATTCAAGGCAAGTTTGTTCGAGCTCGCGATCCTTTTCCCTCTCTCTTAACTCATATTCTCTGTCCTTTGCTCTTTCCTCAAGTTCCCTTAATTTAACCTGTTCCTCGCGTATCTTAGCTTGTTCCTCACGATCAAGTCTGTCACACTCCTTTTTGTCTTCTCTTTCGATTCTCTCTCTCTCCTTTTTCTCTTCTCTTTCGATTCTCTCTCTCTCCTTTTTCTCTTCTCTTTCGATTCTCTCTCTCTCCTTTTTCTCTTCTCTTTCAAGTCTTTCTTGGATCTTAGCACTAATGAAAGATTCTAAATTTTTTCCTGTTATTCCTAACTTACTTGCAGCATTCATCCAAAACTGGTATTCCTCCATGCTTGCAAGAATAACTTAAACTATCAGGGGAAAATAAAACGGGTATTAAAGAAAACGGAGGGTTCAATTCCTGCTCTGCTCAAACTGCAAATAAATCAAAGGGCTCGATCCCTACTTCAATTAAACAGTATATATTAATGAAGACGAAGGGTTCTATGCCGGCTCCGAGCAAACAGTAAGTAGAATGGGGTCCCTTGACCATCCAATCTTTTTTTATTTTATTATCACACTGGCCGATTCCCACCAAGGCAGGGTGGCCCGAAAAAGAAAAACTTTCACCATCATTCACTCCATCACTGTCTTGCCAGAAGGGTGCTTTACACTACAGTTTTTAAACTGCAACATTAACACCCCTCCATCCAATCTTCTCAGCAACAAATCAAGAGTGTCCTATGACAGTTCCCTTGATATAATAAAGAGCTCAATGAAACAAATTGTCAGTGGAAAATCTCGGGTCCCTAGAGTCTAATCCTTCAAAGTGTTTCAAGCCCACACAAAATTAGCTGGCAGAATTAAATATTATATCCTGCCTGACTTGACTTACAATAAATTGAGACTATAACAATCACCAAATCTTTTAAATACCTGTACTGTAGTCCTACCATAGAGAATGATTACTCATGGCTGGTGGTAACCATCTTGGGTATGCAGCGTTGAAGTTCCAATGGTAGATTCGAGATGGAGTTGAATCTTGATTCTGTAGAGTTGATCCTGGCAGGTCGCCACTTGTGAAGGCTTACTCAGCCCTGTAACAACTTCAGTCAGTATTACTCAGGCTGGCTCCTCCTCAGGAAAATTAATGTATAGAAAAAGAATAAAAACTGACAAACATAAACAGTTTATTATTTAGAAAATATAAAATATAAAACACTTAAATATGAAATATTAGTCCTACATTAAAGAAAATGAAAAATGAAAAATATAAATGATAACTGAATTCAACGCTAATATAAATGTATATAAAACATGGGTGTCTGGTGTTGGTGACACTGCGTGTTGAAATCGTAGCCATTGCCGATGATGGGGGGGGGGTCACAGGTGTTGGTTACAACCCACTGGCTAGTTCTTCACAGTATAGCCTTGAGTATTCTATCCCGATGACAGAAAAGCAGGTTCTTTACCGCTGCAATGATGAGGGGTTACGTCCTGCAATTTCATACAGGTGCACGGGTAATTAAATCCAAAAAGGGGAAGTCTCCGGACGTTAGTCCATCTCCATCTGTTCTCTCGTTGATTGAGAGGTGACCCTCTCTGTCATCCATGCTGAAAAGATAGACAGGTTACCCACTGCTTAAGAAATCACTCTCCATGATAAGTACAATATCCAAAAGACATGGTGATTATTACAACAGTCAGCTTAGAGCAAGGCTGAAAAGACTAAGTTTATTATTGGTCAAAAGTGAAGCTTTCAACCAATAAATCCACTAGAATACAAGGCAGGCATGTACTTACAGTATAGCTGGGAGCTGTGAGTCTAGTGATTACTGTTTGGACCGGAGCCCCACACGTCACCTTTCGGGGGGGGGGAAGAGGGAGGGGAAGGGATAGCGGGAGCTAGACTGACCCTACCTTAACAAGCAGCTGGCAGTCAAACTATCACTTTCAGGGTGGGGGAAAAAGGCGGGAATAGCGGGAGCTTGACTTACCCTACCTTAACAAGTAGCCGGCAATGAAACTATTGTTATTATATCGCTACTCCTATCTACTGAACTTTTCCCTCACAGGAGCACTTGAAGGGACCTTCACTCACTGGTAAACAATGCCAGACTTTCTGGGTGGGGAGGCCACCCCGGCTCACACCATGCATATGCTTCCCGGACGAACTACTATTCACGAGTCAACCTATGAAAAGCGAGTCCATGTTTATACGAAAATACCCCTATGATTGGCGAAATTTACGATTGCCGAGAACTATGAAAAGCGAGGGACCACTGTACTAGTAAGGAAAACATCAACAGGACAACAATATACCATCTCAAATGAACATGATTTCTCTACCTTCCTTAGAAAAGCTGACATTTCAGTAACAGATTAGATAAGTGCCCTTAATACATATATACGTGTGGTGCATATAGTGTACCTTACTATTATATTGTGCATTATTATTTTTTTATTTTTCATCACTAGCTAATGCCAACTACCTCCAATACTTTATACTTCTTTCTTACTGCTATTAAATGCTCATAATTTTGTGTTACAAGTCAAATCTTACTCCAAATTAATATTATTCATTGTTCTTACCTGTCCATTTAATTTTGTTTACCACTACTTGTTTTTGTTAGTCACTTTTTATTGTGTGTGCAATTAGTGTATATTCCAAAACTTTTTTGCAAGTCCCAAGACTATCTTTTGCTAGCTAGTACCAACTACCTCATATTTTTTTACTTTTTATTGTGCAATAAACTGCTCATCTTATTATATATTACAAATCAGATCTTACTCTTAAACCAATATTATTTCATAGTGACTATCTGTCCATTTAACTTTGTTTACCATTTCTTAATTTAGTCCCTTATATATTTTCTCCTTTATTTTAGCTTTATATAACTACACTAGTTCATATATTCACAATTGTTAAAATAATCAAGGTGCTATTCTCAGGTGCTAAAGTGTAATAAGTTCACAATTTTGCCATTATATACCAAAACTCATTTATTTGATTACCACTTTATTGTTCCCCACAACTTATATTAGTTCCTTTTATATTTTTTCCCTAATTCTAACTTTATAGAATTACCTTTAAAGTACTACCTACAATAATATTCCCAAGCTCCATTATTTGATCATCACTTTATTTGTTCACCACAAATTATTTTAGTCCCTTTTATATTGTCTCCTTTATTTTAGCTTTAAAAAAAACTACCTTAGCTCATTATTTTTACATTTGTTAAATAATTCAGGTGCTATTTTTTAGCTTTAGACTATTTACTTTGTTTTATATTTAATTCTAACTATAGATTCACTACAAATCTTATGATTACAAGCATTGATCCTGATACCAACCTCTTATATAATGACTTAAATGAATCAAACAGTAACTGTTATTACTACACAGCAGAACAATCAAAGGCACTCCTCAGAGCCAACAACAACATAACTGTCTTTAACTACAATATCAGATCTTTAAACAAGCATTACGATGACCTCATAGCATTAATAAATTCTTCGCATGCCAATATGTCCATCATTACACTAACTGAAACCTGGCTAAAGCCTGATACTACTGATACTATGCCATTCCTGGTTACACAGCCATACACAACTGTAGGCCAGACCAACAAGGGGGTGGCACAGCTATATACTACTCAGACCAACTAGAATGTATCACTAATACTTGCACAAGGGATGAACATTGGGAATATATAATAGCTAAATTCAAATCCAAATACCTACAAAAACCTCTCACATTGATAAATATCTACAGAGTTCCACAGTCAAACATTAGCCAATTTAGTAAAAAACCTAGGAAGTAAGATAACTGATACACGCATGAACAAAGATCACTTACTACTCTCAGGTGACTTCAATATAAATCTCCTGCAAGACCAGGACCCACACGTTACTGAATTCACAAACACAATGAGTAACTGCATGTTGCTACCAACAGTAACAAAACCTACAAGAGTTACAGAGACTAGTGTTTCCCTACTTGACCACATCTGGACCAACACCATATCCCTTTTAAAATCAGGCATAGTTACAGATAATACCACAGATCACTACCCTTCTTTCCTCATAACAACTCTTGGTAAATTACCCCAAGACACTACTAAAGTCACCTTCAGACTTCACAATGAGGCAGCCATTAATAACTTCACAACAGCAGTAACAAACATTGACTGGCACACTGGGCTAGAAATCTATACAGATATTGACGAATGTATTAATAATTTTCTAAAAAAGACCCAATACCTCTATAACAAGCACTGCCCTAAAAAAACTAAACAGATGACAGCTAAGAGAATAGTCCCTGGCTAACACCCAGCATTCTCAAATCCATAAATACACAACACCTATACGAAAATCAGTACAGAATGGGTCACATAACCAGAGACCAACCAAAACGTTACTCGTCAATCCTAACCAGCCTGATGAGAAGGGCAAAAAAATTGTATTATGAGAACAGATTATCCAACTTATGAGGTGATATAAAAAAGACCTGGAAAACCCTATCAGAAATTCTAGGAACAAAAAAAATATCATGAAATAGCAAAATAAAATTAGCAAAATCAGATGAACCCCAACTCCCACAAACTGAAACAGCAAACAGACTCAATGACTTCTTGCCAATAAAAATGATTTCTTGCCAATAAAATCCCAAGCTCAGATACCACACCAAATGACTACCTCACTGGCAACTACCCGAACACACTGTTCCTAGCTCCGACTAACCCATACAAAGTCTCTCTTATTATCAACACACTAAAAAACAAGGCAGGAGATTTAAATACCTTACCACCCTTTATATACAAAAAAGTGTCACAAGTGCTATCACCAATCATTGCAACACTCTTTAATAAATCCATTGAATCCTCCACCTTCCCTACAGTTCTCAAAATAGCAAGGGTCACCCGAATCCATAAAGGAGGAGACCAAACAGAGTTGAATAACTATAGGCCAATATCCAACTTACACCCTCTCTCAAAAAGCTTCGAAAAATTAATTCCTGAATGAATCTACTCCTATCTCATCTCCCAAAACATACTCAACCCCTACCAATTTGGATTCAGGCCTAATAAAAATACTAATGATGCTATTATACACATGCTAGAACATATATACACTGCAATAGAGAAAAAAGAAGTCCCACTTGGGACCTTCATTGACTTACATAAAGCTTTTGATACAGTTGACCATGACTTGCTCCACATAAAATTGTCACACTATGGTATAAGAGGGCACTCCCTCAACTACCTGAAGTCATAACTCAGCAACAGAAGCCAATATGTGTACACAAATGGGGCAAACTCTTCCACACAACCAATTACAGTTGGTGTCCCACAGGGAAGTGTCCTTTGCCCTCTTCTCTTTCTCCTATACATAAATGACCTACCAAATGCTTCGCAATTACTCAAACCCACATGCTAGCCAATACTGTAAATACCGAATTACAGAAAATATCTACCTGGATGAGGACTAACAAACTTACACTAAACATTGACAAAACCTACTTCATTCAGTTTGGTAACAGAGCTACAGATGTCCCTCTTAACATAATGATAAACGGATCACCTACCACGAAGCTAACAGAGGGAAAATTCTTAGGAATCCACCTTTATAATAGACTCAAATTTCATACACATATACAACAAATTTCTAAGAAAATTTCCAAGACCATAGGCATACTATCGAAGATATGGTACTATGTTCCACAGTCAGCCCTCCTGGCCCTATATCACTCTCTTATTTACCCCTATCTCACCTATGGAATTTTTGCATGGGGCTCAACAACAATTAACCATCTCAGACCACTAATTACCCAACAAAAGGCTGCAGTCAGAATGATAACAAATTCCCACTACAGGCAGCACACTCCACCAATATTCAAAACACTAAACCTACTCACCATACAAAACATCCATACTTATTACTGCACCTATTACATACATAGAACACTTAACTCTGATATTAACCCTCCCCTCAAACATCTTGCCATCCTCAACAGAACACATGACCATAACACAAGGCACAGATCACTCTTTGATGTTCCTCGTGTCCGTCTCACGCTATGCAAAAACTCAATGCACATAAAAGGCCCTAAAATCTGGAATTCATTACCTGTAAATATAAAAGAAACACTACCTGTTTATAAATTCAAGTCTCTCCTCAAAGATCACTTACTCACCCAAAACCAAATAAATACTGAATAACTGAACCTTATAAATTGTATATCTTAAATGTTTCTCACAATTATATCACATAAATGTTAAACGTAAGACCCAATCTAACTTTGTTATCCTTTAAATACACTACCTAACAGAATACTCTATTCTACTGAATGTACAGCAATGCATGCAACCATATGACCTGTCTTTGTAATACTCATTTGTGCTTTATTGTTATCTGTTTACAATGTTTTATCACTGATTACATCATTGCTTAGTTAATCTTAAGTTAATTTTAAGCCTGCCCGTAATGCTATGCATACAAGTGGCTTTGGCATGCTGCTCTTACCTGTATTTTTTTGTACATCTGTATGTTCAAATTATAAAATAAATAAATAAATAAATATTAGATGAACTGTGATAGATAAATAACCCGTATAGATGATATAAGCAAAATTATTCATGAAGTATTTTGTCCGGTCTCCAGACAAACTCATTTCCACCACCAACACCGCCCATACCACTGAATGAATTACATATTTTATTCACTTTATAGTATTTATCAGGTTTCTTTGTTATTTATATTGTTTAATATGGCATATTAAATGAAGTGAGATAGATAAATAAGCCGTAGAGCTGATATTAGCGAAATTATTGAGGTACAGAATTCCACTGGAACGGATTAATTGCATTTCAATTAATTTAAATGAGGAAAACTGACTCCGCAAACAAGCAAATCCAGTTGCGAGCAAGGTCATGGAATGGATTAAACTCGCAAGTAGAGGTTCCACATTACATTGAAGGAGAATTTATAATAATAACACTCACCAATTTGTCTGGAGATTACTTCGTGTGTCATACACAAACCCCTGCCTAAAATATGAAGAAAATGCTGACCAGAATTCCAACATGGACATCATCTGGGGTAATTTTGTCCTGTTCCCATCTAATTACGGAGTCCTGTCCAGTCATCCAATTCTCACATTCTGCAGGACTGCAAATCCAACAATTTCAACTCCTATTTGAGAGGTTTTAAACGCAATTTAACCTCTAGAGCAACGAAAATACTTCTGAGTTTTACTTATGTTTCTCTTGTCCAGTTCAAAAACAACGGCCTCCTCCCCAAGCGACACTAACACTCTCCCTGGTTCTTTTTTTATTTACAAATTAATTTTTATTAAATACAATATATTTCATCAATTTACATACAAATACACTGTATTTTCGGAAAATATACAGTATTTTCCACACAAATTATTTATAGAGCCCAGCAATGTTTTGGATATGTGGAAGTATATAATAATGAGGAGGAGAAGGAGGAGGAAGAGGAGGAGAAGGAGGAGGAGGAGGAGGAGGAGGAGGAGGAGAAGGAGAAGGAAGAGAAGGAGGAGGAGGAGAAGGAGGAGGAGGCGGCAAAGGAGGAGAAGGAGGAGGAGGGTTAGAAGGAGGAGGAGAAGGAGAAGGAGAAAGAGAAGGAGAAGGGGAAGGAGAAGGAGGAGAAGAAGAAGAATACATATATAATAATAATAGGTAATAATAAGTTCCCTTGAAGCATGAAAAACAAAGTCCACTCCTGACAGTGACGTGATGAGATAACATCTGATAAGAGCTGATGTTTGATGAGCATACTCGAGGGTGCAGTGGTAAGAAAAGATTAGAGGTGACATTTGATGAGCATCGGCCTTCGCTTTGTTTTCACTGGTACATAAACATGTCTGTCTGTCAAGCTCCCTGTCTGTCTATCCATCTAGCTCTCTGTCTCAGAGAGAGCCACAAGACAGCATCATCACCTTTACTCATATCTTCAAGCAGAGTATAGCACTTTGTATGGATTTTTGGGTTATCCTAGGTAATTTACACTATGTATACTTGTATTTATGTGTACCTGTGAGACAAAGATAGACAGAGACAGATTGAAAGAGATAGACAAAGACAGATAGGGACAGAGACAGATAGACAGAAACAGATAGACAGAGGTAGACAGAGACAACAGAGATAGATAGAGATAGATAGACAGAGATTGACAGACCCTAAACTTGGGGTTAACGTCACTTTCCTCCTAAAAGAGGAGTATTAATATGACATGACATCAGTGAATCGTTGGTGTTTGCCGCACTGTTTGCTCTAGCTGGCGCTCAATTTAACTGGCACTCCCACAAGGTACTATGTGGTCCCAGATTTTTTTAATATGGTGCACACCGAGTGTTAAGACCCATTCTATGCTGACCAGGCATCTCAGGGCAATCATGCCAAATTTGGAGGCAGGAAAATTAAAACGTATGTACAGTGGACCCCTGGTTCGCGATATTAATCCATTCCTGAGAACTCATCGTAAACCAAAAATATCAGAAAGCAAATCAATTTTCCCCATAAGAAACAATGGAAGTCAAATTAATCCGTGCAAGACACCCAAAAGTATGAAAAAAAAAATTTTACCACATGAAATATTAAGTTTAAAGCACACACACTGAAGAACACATCCACAGTCTGTAGTATTCTACTAACAATAGAATACATGACACTTACCTTTAGTGAAGATCTGGTGATGATTGATGGGATTGGAGAAGGGGAGAGTGTCGAAGTTGTTAATGTTTAGAAGGGGAATCCCCTTCCAATAGGACTTGAGGTAGCAAGTCCTTTTCCAGGGTTATTCCCTTCTTCTTTTAATGCCACTAGGACCAGTTTGAGAGTCACTGGCAGATTCACCATGCCTAATCACACTATGTTTGCCACTTCGATTCTTAAATCTTTCAAACCAACCTTTGCTGGCCTTAAATTCATTCACATCACCACTAATTGCAGACAATTTCTTTACCAAATCGTCATGCAACTGCCTAGCCTTTTCACAAATGATCGCTTGAGAGATGCTATCTCCTGCTATCTGTTTTTCATTTATCCACACCAATAACAGTCTCTCAACATCTTCTAACACTTGCAGTTGCTGTTTTGTAATCACAGTTGCACCTTTTGCAACAACAGCTTCTTTGATTGCCGTTTTCCTGGTCACTATAGTAGAGATGGTTGACTGGGGTTTTGTATACAACCTGGCCAGCTCTGACACATGCACTCCACATTCATACTTTGCAATTATCTCTTTCTTCATTTCAATAGTCATTAGCACCCTTTTTCTTGAACGGTTGGCACTAGAAGCTTTCTTGGGGCCCATGGTGACTTATTTTGCAGAAACAATCACCAAAAACACTGTGATAATATGGAATGTACCGAATGTATCCTTAGATATGAGCACCCTGGCTGGCTTGTAAACACTGGCACACATGTTGACACATCTCGGACGAATCGTATACTGGGTTTTTTAAAGGGAACAGAGGCAAAATTTTTGCATTAAAATGCATCGATTACCGGATTTATGTGATGCTGATGGCACCGCGAACCGGGGGTCCGCTGTATATATATATATATATATATATATATATATATATATATATATATATATACCACCCAGGGAAGTACTACCGTCCTGCCAGATGACTGTGAAACAGAAACCTGTAACTGTTTTGCATGATGGTAGGATTGCTGGTTTCTTTTTCTGTCTCATAAACACGCTAGATAACAGGGATATCTTGCTACTCCTACTTACACTTTGGTCACACTTCACAGACACGTACATGCATATATATATATACATACATCTAGGTTTTTCTCCTTTTTCTAAATAGCTCTTGTTCCTCTTTATTTCTTCTATTGTCCATGGGGAAGTGGAAAAGAATCTTTCCTCCGTAAGCCATGCGTGTCGTATGAGGCGGCTAAAATGCCGGGAGCAATGGGCTAGTAACCCCTTCTCCTGTAAACATTTACTAAAAAAGAGAAGAAGAAAAATTTTATAAAACTGGGATGCTTAAATGTGCGTGGATGTAGTGCGGATGACAAGAAACAGATGATTGCTGATGTTATGAATGAAAAGAAGTTGGATGTCCTGGCCCTAAGCGAAACAAAGCTGAAGGGGGTAGGGGAGTTTCGGTGGGGGGAAATAAATGGAATTAAATCTGGAGTATCTGAGAG